>NW_022589749.1:4454519-4682025 GCF_004348235.1 Phoca vitulina | reverse complement strand
ATAGAGGGTACATACCTCAATATCATAAAAGCCATCTATGAAAAACCTACAGCGAATATCATTCTCAATGGGGAAAAACTGAGAGCTTTCCCCCTAAGGTCAGGAACGCGGCAGGGATGTCCACTATCACCACTGCTATTCAACATAGTATTGGAAGTCCTAGCCACAGCAATCAGACAACAAAAAGAAATCAAAGGCATCCAAATTGGCAAAGAAGAAGTCAAACTCTCACTCTTTGCAGATGATATGATACTTTATGTGGAAAATCCCAAAGACTCCACCCCAAAACTGCTAGAACTCATACAGGAATTCAGTCAAGTGGCAGGATATAAAATCAATGCACAGAAGTCAGTGGCATTCCTATACACCAACAACAAGTCAGAAGAAAGAGAAATTAAGGAGTCGATCCCATTTACAATTGCACCCAAAACCATAAGATACCTAGGAATAAATCTAACCAAAGAGGCAAAGGATCTGTACTCAGAAAACTATAAAATACTCATGAAAGAAATTGAGGAAGACACAAAGAAATGGAAAAACGTTCCATGCTCATGGATTGGAAGAACAAATATTGTGAAGATGTCAATCCTACCTAGAGCAATCTACACATTCAATGCAATCCCCATCAAAATACCATCCACTTTCTTCAAAGAAATGGAACAAATAATCCTAAAATTTGTATGGAACCAGAAAAGACCCCGCATAGCCAGAGGAATGTTGAAAAAGAAAAGCAAAGCCGGCGGCATCACAATTCCAGACTTCCAGCTCTACTACAAAGCTGTCATCATCAAGACAGTATGGTACTGGCACAAAAACAGACACATAGATCAATGGAACAGAATAGAGAGCCCAGAAATGGACCCTCAACTCTATGGTCAACTCATCTTCGACAAAGCAGGAAAGAATGTCCAATGGAAAAAAGACAGTCTCTTCAACAAATGGTGTTGGGAAAATTGGACAGCCACATGCAGAAGAATGAAACTGGACCATTTCCTTACACCACACACAAAAATAGACTCCAAATGGTTGAAAGACCTCAATGTGAGACAGGAGTCCATCAAAATCCTAAAGGAGAACACAGGCAGCAACCTCTTCGACCTCAGCCGCAGCAACTTCTTCCTAGAAACATCGCCAAAGGCAAGGGAAGCAAGGGCAAAAATGAACTATTGGGACTTCATCAAGATAAAAAGCTTTTGCAAAGCAAAGGAAACAGTCAACAAAACCAAAAGACAACTGACAGAATGGGAGAAGATATTTGCAAATGACATATCAGATAAAGGGCTAGTATCCAAAATCTATAAAGAACTCATCAAACTCAACACCAAAAGAACAAAGAATCCAATCAAGAAATGGGCAGAAGACATGAACAGACATTTCTCCAAAGAAGACATCCAAATGGCCAACAGACACATGAAAAAGTGTTCAATATCGCTCGGCATCAGGGAAATCCAAATCAAAACCTCAATGAGATACCACCTCACACCAGTCAGAATGGCTAAAATTAACAAGTCAGGAAATGACAGATGTTGGCGGGGATGCGGAGAAAGGGGAACCCTCCTACACTGTTGGTGGGAATGCAAGCTGGTGCAGCCACTCTGGAAAACAGTATGGAGGTTCCTCAAAAAGTTGAAAATAGAGCTACCATATGATCCAGCAATTGCACTACTGGGTATTTACCCCAAAGATACAAAAGTAGGGACCCGAAAGGCTACGTGCACCCCGATGTTTATAGCAGCAATGTCCACAATAGCCAAACTGTGGAAAGAGCCAAGATGTCCATCAACAGATGAATGGATAAAGAAGATGTGGTATATATATGCAATGGAATATTATGCAGCCATCAAAAGGAATAAGATCTTGCCATTTGCAACGACGTGGATGGAACTGGAGGGTATTATGCTGAGCGAAATAAGTCAAACAGAGAAAGACATGTATCATATGACCTCACTGATATGAGGAATTCTTAATCTCAGGAAACAAACTGAGGGTTGCTGGAGTGGGGGGTGGGGTGGGAGGGATGGGGTGACTGGGTGATGGACACTGGGGAGGGTATGTGTTCTGGTAAGCGCTGTGAATTGTGCAGGACTGTTGAATCTCAGATCTGTACCTCTGAAACAAATAATGCAAAGATGTTAAGAAAGAAAAAAAGAAGAAGAAGAATGTAGCAGGAGGGGAAGAATGAAGGGGGGGAAATCGGAGGGGGAGAAGAACCATGAGAGACGATGGACTCTGAAAAACAAACTGGGGGTTCTAGAGGGGAGGGGGTTGGGAGGATGGGTTAGCCTGGTGATGGGTATTGAGGAGGGCACGTTCTGCATGGAGCACTGGGTGTTATGCACAAACAATGAATCATGGAACACTATATCTAAAACTAATGATGTAATGTATGGGGATTAACATAACAATAAAAAAAATTAAAAAAAAAAAAAAAAAAAAAAAAAAAAAAAAGATACGTTGTCTCCCTCTGTAGAATGCAGCAACCAGGACAGGTCCCAACCCTCCGCGGGCATTGGAATCACCCTGAGAACCGCCCCCCAACACATACACACACACCCCTGCTGAAAGTCTGAAGTAACTGGCCGGCAGTAGGACCCACTCAGGGGCATTTTTTAGAGGCTCAGTTGGTTCTGCAATGCATCAGAGTTTAGGATCATGGAGGAATATCTATCTAGTGCATTCAAAATGCTTCATAAAAATACATAATGTCATTATTATTTGTTGGCTTCACCTCATTTATCCCCTCATTCCCATCCCCCCCCAAATTCCTGCACCCAGAGCATGTTAGTGAAAAAGAGATTCAGCCCAAGAACATGAGACCTGGCATCTGAAACCAGGCCCGTCTGGTTCTCTCCCTCCCCTCCTTCTCCTCTCCTCTCCCCTCCCTTCCCTTCCTTCCCCAACAAAATATTGCAAGCAAATGAAATCATGGAGAAAAACGTAAGGGCACCATGTTCCCAACACCCAGAGTGTTCCAGTTCATTATGCGTTCATTCGACAAATATTCATTAAGCACCTCTCTATAGGCTCACAGAGTAGTAGACCGACCAGCTAGTGCTGACTTCATGGAACTTCCAGTTTATCACATTTGCTTTAGATGTTTTTCTCCCTGAGAATGATGTTCTTACTAACATAACACAAACTCCCCATGTAGCCCTTCCTTTTCTTATTTCCCTCCTGCCCAGTAGGGGCATAAAAGCTTCCCCAATTTTTTGCAATTATTAACCCACCTATTTATCTCACATTTATTCATTAATGCTGTATAGCATTGCTTTGTATGTTTTAGAACTTTTTATACATAGTGTCTATATATATATACATATATATATAAAATGTATATATTTCACTCACTATACTGTTTTCTCCAGCCATCCCTGTCCATGCATATAGCTTTGCTGTTTCACTGTGTAGGGCACTTCATTATAGGATGCCAGAACTGTGGGTTTAACCATTCTCTTCATGAGGGACACCACGTTGTTTGCATGTTTACAATATAAATGTGGCAATGGACATCTTGGTATGTGCCCACTGGTACATGTGCATGAGAGTCTCGTGGGTCTATGCTAAGGAGTACGATTGCTGAGTCATGCGAGGTGCGTATGTTAGCTTTACACGATAATTCTAAATTGCTCTTCAAATTGGGTGGAAACCAACCTACTCTCCCAGTGCAGACTATCCGTTGCTCAACCACCCCTGGTGTTCAACTTCTGTCAAGCAGATGGGTATGGGGGGAAAAAAAGAATGTCTCCTTTTGTTTACCACTGACACTTGCTTATTAGTGAGAATAGACATCTTTGCATATACTTATGGGCTATCTGGACTTCCTTTTGCTGTGAAATGCGTGTTCTTATCCTTGTTCCCTATTTAAACATCAGTTTATTCATCCTTAGGTCTGAGCTCTTAACCACTACAGCCCACCAGCTTCTCCAACTGAGCAAAACAAATGCAAAACAACGCAAAGGGCGCTGGAGGCAGAGACCTTCTTCCTCCAAGGGCCGAGAAAGCAGCCCTTATTGACTGGTTTCTATCACTCATCTGATTAAAGGTACCACTTACTTCCAAATGCTTAGAGCCGGGGCTGGAGCCATTCATAAAACTCATATTGAACGATCGGCTTTCACAAAGTTTGCCTTAATGTTTTTGCGCGGTATTGATCTGTGGGGGAACTATAAAAATTGACACCAGAATAAACTTTGAAAGACGGCTCTCGCTCAGCCGAACTGGGATCAATGCAAATCGACCAGGGCAATGAGGGAGGGGAAGAAACAGCCCCTTCTCCATTAGCTGGTCCCCGCTTGACCAGCACAACTCTTCTGGATCTTTCTTGGCTGTGCTTAGGGACTCAAACGCAGATGCAGGGGTGTTCAGGGTAAGTGTTTGAAGGTGGAGGAGAGTTTTCATCCTGAGGTGAGAGATGCCTAGGTTCTTAGTGGCACCTGAGAAATGTCCTTTTCCCTTAGAAATCTGTTTCCCCCTGTGGTGGCAGTGAGGCGTGAAGAAGCCGGGGAGAGGAAGCAGTAAAAGGAGCATGTATTGAGCACTTACTATGTCCCAGGTGTCGGGGCTGGACACTTTGCAAACACTCAGGAGGTAAGGTAGGGTTGTCTCCACTGATAACTGCCAAATGACCTCAGACAAGTGACTCGACCTTTTTGAACTTCCCTTGACTCCCGTAAATTGTAGAGCATTGTAACACCTACCTTCCAGGATGGTCTTCCGGTTTCAAGGGGTTGGCATGGTGCCTAAAGCAGAGCATGAACCTACAGAATGTTCTTTGTGGGGCGCCTGGGTGGCTCAGTCCATTGAGTGTCTGCCTTCAGCTCAGGTCATGATCCCGGGGTCCTGGGATCGAGTCCCGTGTCAGGCTCCTTGATCAGCGGGGAACCTACTTCTCCCTCTGCCTGCCACTCGCCCCCTGCTTGCGCGCTCTCTCTCTCTGTCAAATAAATAAATAAAATCTTAAAAATAAATTTTAAAAAATGTTCTTTATTACCTAAGTCAGTCCTAACCACAGCCCTGCAACTAGAACAGTGTCATCCCCACATTGAAGAAGTAGAGACTTGGCTCAGAGACGTTAAGCGATTCTCCCAAGATCACACAGCTAGTAAGTGACAAAATTTGAACTCAGGACTCTACGTTCCAAACCCATGCTCTTTCTCTGCATAATTATCAGTCTCGGGGTGGGGGAAGCACACGGCTCTCAGATCAAAGGCCTGAGAGCTCCCTGAACTGTGGACAACTTGAGGTCTCCCTACATTGTCACCCTGAGATAAGCATTGTTAACCAACCCCGGGAGCATCACCTCCCAGGGACCTTGGAAGTTTGGAGGTAGATTCCGAGGAGCCGAGCATTACGGGCGTCACTGTAGGAAGAAGCATTGGGGAGATAAATGTGTGCTATGCACCGATTTATTCCAAGAGTACTTACAGAGACCTTACTATATGTCGGGCACTGCGCTAGGGGCCAGGGAAATAATGTGGAACATTGCTGAGGTCAGTCCTAAGTCAGGACACAGAGTGGATGATGAACTGATGGGGGATGATGTGAGGGGCAAATGTGGGAACACCAGAGCTACTTTCCCAGAAAGGCATCTCCATTGAAATTAGAAAGACTCGGGGCGCCTGGGTGGCTCAGTCGGTTAAGCGGCTGCCTTCGGCTCAGGTCATGATCCCAGGGTCCTAGGATCGAGCCCCGCATTGGGCTCCCTGCTCAGCAGAGAGCCTGCTTCTCCCTTTCCCTCTGCCTGTCGCTCTGCCTACTTGTGCTATCTCTCTGTCAAATAAATAAATTAAAAAAAAAAAAAAGAAATTAGAAAGACTCAAAGGACATCTTAAAATGCAGATTCAGAGGCACTTCCTTTAGGAATTCTGGTTCAGTATGTGGAGGGTGGGGAGAAGGAAACTGTTCCTAGGTGAGCAGACAACCAGGTTGGGCCACCTCGAGGCTAGTTGACCTCTTAAGATAGTCTTTCTCAACCTTGGCTGCACATTAGAATCACTGGGATGCTACTGAGAATCCCAGTGGCCGGGCCCATATCCAGATCAAGAGAACAGGAATCAACAGGCTGTAGGTGGGGCCTGGGCATCAGCATTTTTGCAAGGTCCCCAGGTGATTCTGATTCACGCGGAAGGTTAAGAATCACTGCTTTGGGAGGCAAAGGCAGTGTTTGGACCAGCAAGTACGGAGGAGGAAAGTCAGGCTGCCTTGAACTTCCTTTGAGTGGATAAGAAGGTTAATAGCATGTATTAGGCACTTAGTGCATACCAGCCCCTTTCCCACCTGCCAGCGAATTGACTTAATCTTTACAAAGGCCGGGCATGCCATCATTCCTGTCACCCCGATGAGGCCATCGAGACCGAGCGAGGTTGAGTTACAGCCCTGAGTCACAGAGCTGAGATGAATCCCACCCAGTGCATCCCTCAAGATGCCCATGGACTTCATGCGGCCACAGAGGCCGTGAGAGCATCACGGGGGCAAGAGACGTGGGCAGTGGCTCCCTCAGACCTATTTCTGGGCCACCGGCCAAGTAGGGCAATGAGTATTTTGCTCTGGACATCGGCGGCGGCGGGGGCGGGGGGGGGGAGCGGGTGGGCAGGAGGGAGCTTCCTGGGTGCTAATGGATGCCACGTGAGCAGAAAACACCCCACGGTTAAGAGTGCATTTATTATCTCCGTCTCTCCCACCAGCAAATTTATGACCGCTTCCAGTTCTGACTTCAAAGCGCAGCACAAAACCAGCAACCACCCCCTTCCCTGTGCGTCTTCTCCTCTCCATTTATTTATTGATTTATTCCCTTTTCTCTCGGGCCCGCGGAGTTTGCTTTCTTCAGATGCCCTTCTTTGGTGGAAACCAGTCCGATGCCAAGAAAGAAACCTCCCCTCGGGCTGGTCGTCACTTACTGGGGAGACTCAGGGACTGGAAGGTCCCCCTACCCCACACCATAAATAACCTTTCTCCCTCCCCAACCCACAAATCACTCCAGACTTTTGGAGTAAATAGTAATTGCTGTGTTTTCCCCCGTGGGCATAGCTGAGGGTATATGTATGTGCGTGTGTGTGCTTAATTTAATTTTTTTTTTTTTTTTTTGAGCCTTGTAAAAAGCACCTTCTGTTCTACCCACTGCTTCTAAACACTCTTTTAAAGGGATTACCGCTCTCTGCCTCTGGAGTCAGGGGCTTGGAAAGGTACTGTAGGATGGAGATTTACGGCAGCTCCTGGGAGCTCAGAGACACACCAGCTCAGCTCAGGGCCAGAGGAATGTTTTTCTATTGTTTCACTTTGGGCACAGACACTCCGACACCCTTAACACCCTCCCCTCTATACCCATCACCACTGCCCCGGCTCTGGCCTAGGTTATTCTTCTTCAAGATGCTCCTGGCTCGTCCCCCTCACTGGCTGGACATCCCTGCTCTCTCTAATCTGTCATCCGTGCCAGCCACCCCTGGGATGACCTTTCTGAGCCTCTGATCTGACCATCGTACAATGCTAATCATTATTTCTGGGCCCTGCCTTAAAATCTTCCAGCAGCCGTCTGTCCTTGAGTGCCTCCTCCTGAGCAGATCTGGGGACGGGGATTTGAAGGCAGGTATTTTATCTGAGAGAGGCTAGCAGGAAGGCGGAGGGAGGGGGCGGAAGGGCGAGCCAGAGAAGGGAGGAGAGGCAGGGCTGGTTACTCCTGTGGGCACCTGGGGCTCGGTCCCTGGGGAGCTCAGGGGATGGGTGTAGAACGGGCTTCCGGCCGCAGAAGTTTCTCGTCCTTTGCTTAGAGTCACCTCCAAGGGTGTTCACGCCTCTGTCCTTCCGGGTTGTGCCTGCGCCTGGCTAAGCAAGCCTTCTGCAGCTTTGGAGAGTGCACAGCAGAGACGGGGTGATGCAGGGTGGGCATGGGGTGCGGACCCTGGATCCTGGGGATGTGGCGTGGGTGGTGACGGACGCCTGCCACACCTCCCGTCACTTTTAAGATAAAGCCCGAACTCCTTTACATGACTCAAGAGCATCTCCAGGAGGTGACTCTGTCTGAAGTTTCAAGCCTCATTTCTTTCTCCGGTTGTGTCCCCATCTAGCACCTTCCACTCCAGCAGCATTGAACTCCCCTTACACCCCCAAATGGATCTAGGTATTTCAAACCTCCATGTGGTTGCCCGTGGGACTCCCTCTGTCTGGATGCCCTTCCTGACCATGTCCCCTTGAGGGTGGCTCCACTTGGGTCTGCACTCAGTTTGAGCATCATCTCCAGGGAGCCCTTTCTGATCTCCAGGTTGGAGCGTCTGCCCCTCCTCTTCGGTTTGCCCCACTATACACTGTCCACATTTGTACCAGAGCAATTGTTCATTTAAAATGTATACCCGTGCTTAGGTGTCTGTCTCCTCCACCAAAGTCAAATCCTAAGGGATGGGACTCATTGCTATATGCGTCATAACTTAGTACGTACTCAATAAATGTTGAATACGTGGATGGATTAAAATGGCTCATTCTGTATGACAGGCCCCTTCGGTGGGCTTTCCTCTTTCCCAGCTAAGACACAAATCCTTTACCCATGGTCTCAGCGCACCCCCATCTGGAGGAGGAATAACAGTGGGGTACACTGGCAGATGCAGGGACTTTGGAATCAGAAGGCCTGGGTCCCAGAAGTTTCTGGAATGAGAACTTGCCGCTTGTTGGCTCTGTGACCTGGACAATGGCGCTCCCCTTTGCGCCTCTCTGAAGGGGTCAGACTAGCCTCGCCTGGACTATCATTCCGCCTGGTCTTTCCTTCTCCTCCCACAGCAGAAACGATGGCTGTGTGGAGTGCTGGGTGTTTTCTGGGTCCCGCCTGTCTCCGCTGGGCTCTGTGCTCTGGGAGGCTGAGCTGCGTGGCTTTGTTGAGGGCCCCCCTGCCCTGTGGGTTCCAGGTGGGCCTAACAGGAGGAGAGCATTGGCAGGAAATCAGAAAGTGGGGGGGACACGACGCTAGGGTGTTTGTTTCTCCAGGTCCCTCAGGGCAGGGGTGCTGTCCTAGGGGGGAGAGAGGGAGAACACAGGCAGCATGAGTGCTGTTTTGTAGTAGAGCATGCCGGTGAAGAACAGGGGTTTGGAGTCCGACAAATCCTAGCTGTATGACGTGGCGCTGTGGTTCCCACATCGGCGTGGTGTGGATAAGGATCGGCGTGGTGTGGTTGCGGGGCTGTGGCGAGGACGGAGTGTGTGTATAAGGCATTCGGCACAGAGATGGTGACAGGTGGAAGATACTAATTATGAGATCTATGGGATTACTGCTCTGCTCCCAGTCCA
Source organism: Phoca vitulina (assembly GCF_004348235.1). Taxonomy (NCBI): domain Eukaryota; kingdom Metazoa; phylum Chordata; class Mammalia; order Carnivora; family Phocidae; genus Phoca; species Phoca vitulina. Next base: position 4,672,758 of record NW_022589749.1, on the reverse strand, counting down.
CTCGCCACATTGTGGTTGTAGATCTCCTTGTGTGTCTTTGTCTTGCCTGTCACAATTAAACCCCCCTGCCGAGGGTGGGGTTTCTGCCTTAAATACTTCTATAACATTCTCGGTGCCTAGCTCAGGGCTGGGCAGACAAGAGACCCTCATGATGGATAGAAGGACACCCACATGTACTGCGAATCAGGTTTTATTCTCATTCCAACGGTAAATAAACGGAGACTTGAATGATTGGTGAGCTTAACAAGGTCACGGCTTGAATTTAAAACTGATTTGAACTGACTCTACCATCTACACACGGAGCCAAGGGCTGATGGTTTGAGCCCTCTGATGAGGACAAAGACACCAATGATAAGAATCTTTATCAGGTTCTGTGATTGTAAGCAACAGAAACCCATTCTGGCTGCCATGTGCAAAAAAACTGGTTTCACTGGAAGGGAAACAAATCTCGCACAAAGTAGCAGGACCAGCTGTCAGAAAGGGACAGGGAACTTGTCAAGTGTGGGATCCGAGTGGCAGGAAGCGATGGGCAGTCCCTCCCAGGAGCTGCTTTGAAAGTGAACGAACACCAATAATATTTGGTCTGTGAGTAACTCTGCTTAAGATACAGATTCCAGGGAGGAAATGTCTGATTAGCTCAGCTTGGGGCACATGGCCTCTCGGCTAAAGGCAGGGAGGGATGGAGTGACTGTCCCATTGGGACTGCATCCCATGGGAGTGGGTGGGGATGGTTTCCAGATGGGAAAACCAGGGGGCTGAGATGAGAAGGGAAGGAAATAGATACCGGATTGGCCCCGAACAGCTGATGCCCACTGCAGTGATGGTATCAGCTGTTTTTCACGATAGATCAAATTTGCTGGATCTTTCCCTGTGTCTTCGGGGCTGCTGGGTACAGTCGTGTGGTCAGTGTCTTGCTCAAGGCCATTTGGCTGAGACAGCATGATCTTTGCTGGCCAAATGGCCGTATCTACCCAGAGGAAGGGATCTCTTTCGTGACGTGCAAAAACACACCAGGCACTTTGTATAAATCATCATATTTAATCCTCTTAACAACTCTGACAGGTAGATTAAAGATGGCAGCAAATTCTTTGCTTCTCCTCCCATGGAGGAACCGGTCAAATCCTTGGGGAATGGGACTCATACTATTTGCATCATTGACAGGTGGAGCCTCTTTCTCCACCCCTTGAATCTGGGATAGCTCCAAAGACTCCCTGACCAATAGAATGCTGGGTATAACGTCCTAGGGTTTCCAAGGCTAGATCGTGAGAATTCTTACTGCTTTTTTCTGGGTTTCTTGGACCCCTGAGCCACCATATATGAAGTCCAACTACCACATTCTATTGATCCGTTGCAGAGCTCAGATTCAAGGGAAGGAACAAAGACATGACCGCTTAATGGGAGGGGTGTCAAACAATTTATGCACATCTTTAATCTACCAAAATGTGAGTTGAATTCATTCAACAAACATTTATCTGTTGAGCACCTACTCTGTGCCAGACACTGATGCAAGCCCTGGGGAATATGCTGATGAGCAAAACAAAAAGGTTTCCACATTCCAGAGCCTTGCATTCCACTCAGAGTCTGCATTCTGGCTTGGATACGTGGATTAATGACCTGGAAAGAAAAGTTGAAAGTGTCTAGCCTACAACTTTCAACCTGATGCCTACGTCCCCTAAGAGGGGATTCACCCTTTCTGGGTTAGTTCTTTAGTCATTAACCACCTGCATTCATCCTCAATAACATTTGAGAAATTCCGATGTGGCAAGAGGCAGCTTTTTTGCCTCCTGCTCCCTGGGAGATTCTGGACACGTTGCAGGGCTTAGGAGCTAGGTGCTGCCCGAAGCTCTGGTAGTTGATTCAGGTCCCCTATCAAGGAACTCTGAATTGAGAAATCTGCCTCGTGGGACTGACAAAGAAGGAGGGCATAAGGGGGAAGGAGGAAGCTGGTGTTGTGTCTCAGTGACTTGGGCCAGCCAGTGTCCACACTGGCTGCAAGCTTCAGGATCCATATGGGAAGCTTACTTTGGGCCTGAGGGCCGGCTCTGGGTAGCATGGAGGAATTTCACACATGGTGCAGCCAGCCTGGGTTGTGTTCTAGAATAATACATGTAAGTGGCGGGGTAAACTCATGAGTCATGGAGCTAATTCTGAGCTCTTTCAACCTGGGTGCCTAAGAGATGAGCAAAGCCCAGACTTTAGCATCATCAAAGAGGTTGCATGACAAAGTCAACAGTTTCAACAGGGAGCAAAAGGCTGAATCACGCAGGCCATTGCTTTCCCTTGCCTGAGTCAGGCGTAAGGGATTAAGTGTGCTATTTTGGGGAGTTCCTAAGTGCTCCCTCCGAGGTTTCCAACGGAGGTGTGTGGGTCCCTGTGAACTCCCCAACACATCTTTCAAGATAGGACCTGGTTAGTTTTCATTTCCTATATTGGGCAACCAACCAATGACTATTTATTGAGATCTAACTCTGAGCCCCCACAGATGCTTTTTATATTTATCACCTAGATTTATTTTTCTCCAGATGTGTTCTGCAGAACACTAACTTTCCAGCATGCTTCATAGGTGGTTGGGGGTGACGAGGTGGAGATGGGTGGAAGTAGGCTGGCATTATGCATAAAAAGAGAAAATTTCCATCGTCAAGTGCAAGATACACCAGGGAAAACACTTGATTAAATTTTCTCCAACAGATTTCTCTACTCTAGAACCTTTAAAGCCTCTGATATGCTAATGTACATGGAAAATCTCTAAAAGGGATTTAGATGATTAACTTCTCCCCAACTCATGTTGGGCCTTAGGACCCCCTTTTGTAGAGCAAAGGAATTGTTTTTTGACAAAGATCCTTTGAGAAATACTGTCCTTGAATTACTAATTTAGAACAATCTTTCAAATTTTGGGTGTATGAATTAACTGGAGAGCTTGTTAAAAATGCAGATTCCCACCTCAGATGTTAAAATTGGGCAGGTCTCAGAAATATTCATTTGGGGCGCCTGGGTGGCTCAGTCGGTTAAGCGTCTGACTCTTGATTTCGGCTTAGGGCGTGATCTCAGGGTCATGGGATTGATCCCCGTGTTGGGCTCCATGCTCAGCATTGAGCCTGCTTGTCCTTCTCCCTCTGCTTCTCCCCCTGCTCTCTCTTTCAAATAAATAAATAAATAAATAAGTCCTTTTTAAAAAAGGGAAAAATAAGAAATATTCATTTAATAAACATCTCAGATGATTCTGTTGTGGGTGATTCATGGCACCCACTGGGTGCTGAGAAGTGACTTGTCACAGAGTGAGTTTTTGTAGAGTTGGAGATGGACCTGGACTCCATGTTCAGAAAGCAAAAAACAAAAACAAAAGCAAAAAAAAAAAAAAACTCCCCATCATCTAATGAAACATGCAGTACTTCATATGCATCAGAGATTTCCATAAATAGCAATAAGATTAAGTGTTCAGGGGTGGTATTGAATTCATGGATAGGTAAGTCATAAATGGATGAATAAATGAATGAATATATGTCCCTTATTCTAGTCCCTTATACCTCGTTTGATGCGACCCAAGAGCAACAAATTGGTTTTGGTTGGTTCCTCTGCTGGCAAAGTAAACTGAGGTCCAGAGAAGGTAATTGGATTTGTTTCTTGGATCTCTTACTTATTAACTGTGTGTGTGCCCTTGATCAAGTCATGTGACCTCTCTGGGCATCAAGTGTCATGTGAGGAAAATAAGTCACTTTGTCACATTGTTGAAAATACTAAATGAGGGAAAGTATGTACCCTTGGCATGGTGCCCAGCATGTGGTAAGCCCTTTATAAATATTGACTACCACCAATAATAATATTGATAACCATGAGTGGTGGGCCAATGCGTGTTGAGAAGGAAGGTGAATACCTTCTGCTGGATAACAGTGCAACACTTATACGCTTGAGGGTTTGACTTTCCTCATGTGTCCAGTTGAGGTTGTAGTGCAGAGGCCCAGACTCCCAGAGCTGGGATGGGCTCTGGAATTCACCTTATCCAACAGCCAACCCTCAGAGATGCCCCGTGAGAAAGCCCCAGCGGTCCTGTCTACTCTCAACTTACCACCTCCACTGACTCTGAACTCAACACCTCATGAGCAAGCCCAATCCCTCTTGAGAAGCATAGCAGTGATTTTGAGCACTGTTCCTCAGTGTTGACCAAGTATCACTGCTTCCAGAAGATGCTCCTCAAGAAAAGAGATCTGTATTCATATAAGCCTGTGCAATGTCCTAAGCTCTAACCACTTCCCTTCCTTAGAGATATCTGTAATGCCCATTGTCATGTCAAAGGCTCTGAGAAGTCCTGCAGTTGAAAAAAAATAAAAAGGTTCATCTGTGTGGACCCCAAGGCTCTCTCCAAACTCACTTGACCAAAAAACCCCTATAGACATCCTGTTGAGTTTTGTTTTTTTCCCCTATGAAATCACCTTGAGGACTTCTGTTAGGACGTTTTCTCAGCTAGTAGCTCATAAGTGATTTTTTTTTGCAATCATGTCGATAGGACATTATTCCAGAATCATTTGAGTCTCAATACTACTGCCGTCGCTTCTGCACGTAGATACATCCCACATCCAGTGCTGGTCCCAGTTGGCATGCGCAGGTATAGCTGGACTGATGCTTTACGGCTGACATATGTTCCCATTGGCCTGTCTGTACCCTACTGCTTGCTAAATATTTTGAATATTGCTTCCGCGAACCACTCCTTATTTCTCAAGCCTGTCCTCTCTCAAAACCCATCCCTCTCCTCCTCTTCTTGCTGTAGATCAGTGTCGTCATGCCTGAGCCCTTCTCTTGGGGACCCTCCATTCAGCTCAGACTCTGGATTTGCTTTCAACTTGTTTCTCATCCTAACCAGTGACTTTGGTTTGTCTCCCCTGGTCCCAGAAAACGTGCCTGGGAGGAGAGGTTTGTGATAAGCCAGAGGTCCCGGCACAGTGCCGCTGTTCCCATATTGCTATTTGACCTTGATATTCAAGCGTGCATGAGCACACACACATGAACACACACACACACACACCCTGCCCAGGAACCCCCCCCCCCCCAAAGCAGATACCCGACCATCGCCCCTTCCCTTCTCCGCACGAGGCGAATCCACTTAGAGAATTTCCAGAGCCCTTTCTTGGGGAGGGGAGGAAGGTTAAAAGTGTACATGTAGCATTCTTTCTGGCTCTGCTCAGAAGCCGTCAGGGCAAAGGGAGTGGGGTTTCTGGTTTCAAAGGGAGCCCGGGTAAAGCTGCTTCTTTTAGTTGCAACCCCTCTTAGGAAAATGGAGAGCTTTTTTTTTTTTCTTCTGCAAGCAGAGCCATAAATCACGAGCGCTCCTCCGGTCCTGGGAGTGGGGGTGGGATTAGGGCTGTTTGGTTGGATTTGTTTGAGTGTGTGTCTTTTGGTCTTCATGGCCCTCCCCCTTCATAAACATCAGCTTGTAAGTTCCCGTCCTCCAGAGGACACACCGAAGGCATCACGTTAAATATTTAGAACAGGAAACCACCTCACGCTGCTGGATGGGAAAAGCAATCTCAGAAAAGGCACTCTTATGGGCCCCCCATCTCTCTTTAGACCCCGTAAATGAGAAAGCACCCTTTGGTTACCTGGCGTGTCACCCCAAACTCTTCCTGAGAAAAGAGAGGCTTGGCAGGCCCGCAGGCAAGGGCTTGGCTGGGAAGACGTTTCTCCTTGGAGCAAGGTTTTGTAGGCCAAGAATAATCGATAAAATACATTTTTAATAGCCTTTTTCTTGTGAGTAAGGTGGTTATGTGGCTCACTGAAGGGAGAAAAACATGGTAGGAGGAAGAAGTCTGCCAAACCATCTGCCAAAGCACCACCCACATCCATGTGCCTGTTTGTGTCGAAATGCAACACTGCTCATGGTACTCTCCTGTGCAGAATCTTCTATGGTTCCCTACTGCTTAGGGAAGAAAGGTCAAGGTGCCACAGAGGCAAGAGAAGACACTTCAGAACTTGGCTTGAGTTCTGATTTTCCTTTTTTTCCTCATCAAAACTCTCTTTTGCTGCCCTCTGTGGCTAGAACGATAGGTGCTTCATCACCCCTTCATATTCCTAGAAGGGTCTGGCCTGACTTTATTAGTTTAGAATACTTTAATAGTAAATAGCAATAACCAGCAAAGAAATACCTCAACTTGTGTAACTGAAAAGTCAGTATACATAAGGGCTTCAAGTAAGGCTTGATCCAGCAGCTCAAGCCCAGTTTCTCTCCACTTTGTGTATCAGACAGCACCCAACAACCCCACGGTAACTCTTAGATCTCCCTTTAACTGAAGTAGAGTAGTTCTAGCAGTTGTAGACCTCATATATTCACCCTGTACCACCCAAAAAGAGAGACTCCCTTCAGGTAGCTCCTGTACAAGTTTTGGGATTCATTCTTTCAATGGCCCAAATTAGATCTTGTATCCATCTGTGCACCAATAACTAGGACTCAGAGGATCATATCTATTTGCATTTATACATGTCATTATCTCTGCATGAAATACTTCTTGTTAAACTCCTATTCCACCCTCAAAATCTGGGTCAAATATCCCATAACCCTGTTAGGCTTCCCATTCCACTCCAACCTCTCTCAAGTGAGTGGGTGACTCTTTTTGTTATGTTCCCAACACACTCTGTTTATTTCTCTTTGTGCACATAGCACATTGCCTTATTGTTATATGTATATATTTTTTAAATTTGTGACGTCCCCTGTGAATTCTTCTAGGATCCTGGAGACACTGGATTTATATCAATAGCCTGTATGTTGACTCACATACTGTCAGACATGCTGAAAGTCTAGAAATACCTGTTGAATGAATGTGTGCTGTGTGCATAGACATCTGCTGTCATCACACATTGGTTTTGAGTCATCAAACAAGATAGAGGTCCTTGAACTCTCAGAATTGGCTTTGGCTTAGAGCTTGAGTAGATCTTAAGATATGGTACTTCCCTGTCAAGCACCACCTTATTTTTGCAACACACACACACCCACACACACATACACACACACACACACACACCTCTCAAGGATCATCTTAGGATATCCTTGGTCCTGAAAGCATAATCCCAGGCTTGTTCTAAACATGGATGGTGTATAGGTCAGACCCTCAGCAGGATGCAGGTGACAACCCCCCCCCCCCCCAAATCGGGTAACGTAAGGAGGGTTTATCACAGTAGCATTTACAAAGGTGTGACTGCATGTAAGGAAGCCAACAAGGTGTAGGGAAGCTCTCCAGGATTCGCAAGAGCAGGAGGCTGTTATAATCTCGAGGGAATCTAGAGGAGAGAGAACTGAATGGAGAGACTAGCATCTTACAGAGACAGGGGCTCCAGAAAAGGGAGAGAGACAAGCCCCAGCATCCTGGCAAGGAGGAAACATGGAATAAATAGCCAATCTCATTCTTCTCCTGCCAGGGACTCCCATTGCCCAAACTCAAGCTGACACCAGGAAGCAAGGGACCTGCTGAGATAGTCCGCATGGGTCAGCCTCCTGGGATACACAGCAGAGTGCAGAAGGGTGGGGAGGCGCATGAAAGCTATCCACAGTGTGAGGTCCTGGAAGATGAAGCCGTGATTAGCAGGGGTCTTAGGTGTTGCCTACATCCTGCTAAAGTGGCCTCGTTGCTTGTTTTTTGGATCAGGGAAGATGGCAGACTGTCTGCCTTAGTTTTAACTGGATATTGGGCAAGGGTTTTCGTAACGTGTTTTTTGGAAAAGATGGCTGAAGGTGGGCTATATGTCTGAACCAATCTGTGGGCTTCCTAGCAAATTGGATCATGACAACCCAATGGTGATGGGTTGATGGATCAGAGACAGTCAGAAAGACGGTTGTGAATCTGGACCACGGGCTCCATCCACAGCCTTGCCTGCTGATGTTACCTATAGGTTGGTTGAAACAGAATACACCTGTTTATTATATTTCCCAGTGACCAAAAGTTGAGAGACCTATCCAGCCATTTGGAAGACAGATCAGAATGGCAAGCGGAGGAAACAAGGAACCGAGTTAAGTGAAGTTGAGGAAGTCTTGACACTGGAAATGCCCAATGCGAAATTCCAAGGCCAAAGATGGTTTTTAAGGGATGAGAACAAGTTGGCAAGGCGAAGGGAGTCATCCCAGTCGGAGGACCTAGCATGAGCAAAACAACATAGATGTGAAGCAACACACAAGTAGGGCTGGGAGGAATCACGTATTTTTAGGCTGTTAATGGATGTGTCAAGAGGCAGGAAGTGAGGAGACATAATGCAAGAAGGTGGAAAGAACTCTGCCCAAGCAGGGCTCGGTGAAGAGCATCATGGTCATCCTGGAGGGGATTGGAATTCAGGCAAGGGTTTTTTAGCAGGTGAATAAATAGACCAGATTATTTATTTATTCCCTCATGGATGGATGAGAACATGTATGTATTTATTTTTGTTTTAATCAGTTGAGTGGCACAGTTTTCTATCCCGAAAACTTTATCACGAGAATTTTCAAACACACAGGAAAGTGGGAAGAATTGTCAGTGAGCATCTGCATACCCACAGCCTGGATGCTACAGCTGACATTTTGCCACATTTGCTTTATCATACATCCCTCCCCTTCCTCCATACTTTCCATCATCCACCAACCCACTTTGTTTCTTTGTTACACTTCCTTGTAAGTTGCAGACATGGATACACTGTTCCCCTAAACCCATCCTTTTCCATAGCCTTAACTACAGCTCATGCTTTGTAACCACAGGTTTGATTTTAAGTCTGATATCACTGCCTCTCACAGCTAGTAAGTCAACCCAAACCAGGGAATCCGATTTCATAGCCAGTGACCATATCCACCATAACATGGCATCTGGTTGGAGCCACCCGAGAGATTTAAGCAGACGACTGAGCTAACGGGTGATGGATGGGTTTGGGGATAGAGACTTAATAAAGGAACAAGGCATCCACACAGGTACCTGGGCAGGGCCAAGATGGAGTGACCCCAGGACCATGGGGAAGAGATGCTCAGACACGAGCAAGCGAGTTCTTGCATCAACCCACTGGGCCATGACAGTCAAGACACTGGACTCAGAGAAGTCTTTGAACACAGCTGAGCATTTGGATGGACCCTGTGCCTTCTAGTCTTCCTTAGGTCTTTGACTCAGCCTGGGGCACTTGCTTTGGGAGGGAATGAGCAGGGCTCTGAGTCATAGGTCAGCGCAAACAAACTTCCTGAACATGTTGAAGAGAATGAGATAAACTCCGGGAATGTTCATCACAGAAATACTAGAAAACCACAATGGAAGATGTAAGGACTTAGCATTAGTGCTTGGGAATGGAGTCCCTACGCTTTCGTGTTTGGCTCCATGATCAAATACAACCCATTGTCCCCGGTTTACTCATTTGTGTATATTTGGAAAACTCCGAAATGCTCATTTCCTTTTATGTTTCTCAAGGCACAAGGGGCTTTCCTTGGGACTTATGGGAGTGTAGGTAGGGCTCCTACCAAAGGTCTCTTAGCAATGAGTTCGGCCGCTTAGTACATCATCTGCCATCAATACATGATTAAGTGGCAACTTAGTAGGATTCCAGTCAATGAATAAAAATCAGCTAATTGGGAAAAAAAGAAAGCAATTAGTTAATTCTTAAATTAGCATTCCTTTTCCCTATCAACTATCAATGCTGACTTTCTGTGTGCGTGGCAGGGTATATTTTCTGATCTAGGATAAAGCTATCTTGTCCAGTGATAAATAAAGCTGTGTCTGAATTTCCATGGCCAGTTTTATATCGGGTAGTGAGTGTAACTAGACACAGACCCAACAAAACGTTAAGACACTAACCTTGCAATCAACATATAAATTCTCACTTCAACATGGCGGGGAATTCGATAGAAGAATCTCAGGGAAAAATGTCATTAGTTTTCTTTCTGGCCTGGCCCTAATCGTAGAATGTAATTTGGCTAATGGAGTTTGTGTTTTTCATTAAATTATATGGACATTAAAAAGATCTCTAAAACAATAGGAGTATTCTAGGGAGTTAATTACTCTTGGACTTACTCAACCATCCTTGCTCTGTTTAGCAAAATTTTCTCTGATATGAATGAGAAAAATGAGGGTGAACATTCTGTATCATTATACGAGCTGTGATTTGGGCCTTTGAAACGTTCTTCGAAGATGAGGTTTGGAAGGCTCTTAGGGAAATGTCGTACTTAACACTTTTATTTCACAGATGTGTCTGAAACACAGACACATTGAAATAATTAGATTTTTATTTTTGCCTGGAAGGAGCTCATATGATCCAGGGAGAAGGAAAACATTGAAGAAGGAATCAGTGACCATGGATCATTTCTTTATTCTTTTACCCCAGAAGTGTATTTTTGAGATCCCAGTGAATGACACGGTACCCCTCAGTCTGGAAGTGAAGGAATGTGCCTCTGTCATGCTGATGAAGCCAGGCCCCTCTGATATCAAAATAGTCTGGGGTCCTGGACCAATTCAGCCTGTTCCCTAAGGAAAACTGCAGGTGAGCTGTTAGGTGTCCCTGAATTGAATTCGGTAACGAGCGATGGAGTATTTGCTGCCCCTGCGCCTTTTTAGGCAGTGGGTTGGATCCACAACAGGCTTTCTCCAACTCTGCCCTGCAAAGATCTAATTTGATGAGTCATTAATAGATGTTTAATAGATGTTCCAAAAACACAAATGATCCACATCCAAATCATTCAGGAATCCGTGCACACTGTGCCTTGGCCCCAGAGATTTCCTTATTAACGCCCCTAAGAAATCCTGCAGCAAGATGACTGTTTTACTTGGTTAAATCAAGATTTCTCAAACACACTGAACACACACACACGCACACCTCACGTACACAAAGCTTTTCTTTTTTCCGGAGAAAGCAGTTAGGCAGGATGCTCTGTGGAATACCCCAGTCACCATGAACTCATCAGGAAAAGAACAAATCACAGCCATTCGGGAATTTCCAAACACAGATTCCAAGTCACATCAATTGATATTCTGGGCCTGCAAAGCTTAGCAAGGAAGTGGCTGTGCGACATCATGGGTGTTTCTTCCTGGTTATTGGGTATTTGGCTCTTGTTAATTCTTTTGGATTCCTCCAAAGAGGATAGCAAAGTCGAGGACAAAAAAAATCAAGATGGATGGGTGCCTGGGTGGCTCAGTTGGTTAAGTGACTGCCTTCGGCTCAGGTCATGATCCTGGAGTCCTGGGATCGAGTCCCGCATCGGGCTACCTGCTCAGCAGGGAGTCTGCTTCTTCCTCTCCCGCTCCCCCCTCTTGTGCTCGCTCTCTCTCACTCTCTCTCTCTCTCAAATAAATAAATAAAATCTTAAAAAAAAAAAAATTCAAGATGGGTGGGAGAGTGAGAGCCATAGTCCTGAGGGTAAGAACAGCTAACATTTACTGAGCACACACTACATGCTGGTCGCTGTTCTAAATAGTTCACGGGTGTGGGACCACTTAATTCTTCGAGCAATCTCATGGTTGGGTGGGTATTGTTAGGATATCTATTTCAGAGATGGGGAAACTGAGTCACGGAGAGATTAAGCCACTTACCTGGCATCCCCAGTGAGTGAAGACTATGCTAGAGTGGAAACATCTGGTCCCAGACCATGTGCTTTTCCTTTCTTTTCTTTCTTTCTTTCTTTTTTTTGTTTAAGATTTTGTTTATTTATTTATTTTGAGAGAGAGAGAGAGAGAGAGGGTGAGCACATGTGTGAGTGGGGAGAGGGACAGAGGAGGAGGGAGAGAGAGAGAATCTCAAGCCGACTCCAAGCTGATCAGGGAGCCCGACAACCTTGAGATCATGACCTGAGCTGAAACCAAGAGCCAGATGCTCAACCAACTGAGCCACCCAGGTGCCCCTACCATGTGCTTTTAATTCTTCTCTCTTCTGCCTCATTTTTTTTTAAGATTTTATTTATTTATTTGAGAGAGAGAGATAGAGACAGTGACAGATATAGCATGAGTAGGGAGGAGGGGGAGAAGCATGCTCCCCTCTGAGCAGGGAGCCTGACGTGGGGCTCGATCCCAGGATGCTGGGATCATGATTTGAGCTAAAGGCAGACGCTTAATCAACTGAGCCATCCGGGCGCCTCTCTTCGGCCTCATTTTTAAAATAGCTATTAATAGTTCTGAGGGATTATTATGTGCCAAGCACTGTGCTAAGCACTTGACAAACACAGTCTCATGCATGCCCCTGGTGTGACAATAATATGGTTATCTCTATTTTACAAATAACAGCACTGAGGTTCAGAGAGGCTTAGCCATTTATCCAAAGTTGCATAGCTAAGTGAGTGGTGGAGCCAGAATTCAGACTCAAGTCTAGCCAACCCTGGAGTCCACATTCTTAATTGAACTGTGAAAATTAAATAAAATGGTGGATGTCTTGAGGAAGGCAGGATCTGAGTTATTATAAGAAAGACTTTTCCACTAGCCAAGGTTGTCCCACAGTGGGATGCCTGCCGGCCAGGGTCAGACTTGTCCATGGCTCGACAGTGTTCAAGCAGGAGAGGGGCGATCGCCTACCGGGCTTGTTGCATTGGGGTCCCTATTCCAGTAGGAATGATCGCTTGGATGCCTTCAACCTAAGATCCTGTAACTATGGGAGGATCCTTTGGTACGATAATGATGACAGAATTTCTGGTTATCAGAAGTTGGGAGTATGGTTGGGAATAGTACATACCTTTTGGATTCCTGGGCACAATTCTGGCATTGCAAATGGTTGCCTTATTCATTTATTTTTTTTTAAGATTTTTTTATTTTTATTTATTTATTTATTTATTTATTTATTTATTTATTTGAAAGAGAGAGAGAGCACATGAGAGGGGGGAGGGTCAGAGGGAGAAGCAGACTCCCTGCTGAGCAGGGAGCCCGATGCGGGACTCGATCCTGGGACTCCAGGATCATGACCTGAGCTGAAGGCAGTCGCTTAACCAACTGAGCCACCCAGGTGCCCCACCCCCCTTTTTTTTTAAAGATTTTTTAATTTATTTTTTATTATTTGAAAGAGAGAGAATGAGAGAGAGAGAGAGAGGCCTTATTCATTTATTAACTAATGTTTATTGAGCATCTACTGAGCATTAAGCATTATTCTAGGCAGTGGTGAAAATCTTGAAGAGTTTACAACCTAGGGATGGAGTCTGAATTTTTTTTTTTTAAGATTTTTATATTCAAGTAATTTCTACACCCAACATGGGGCTTGAACTTACAACCCAGAGATCAAGACTTGCATGCTCTACTGACTGAGCTAGCTAGGTGCCCCTGGAGTCTGAATTTTAAAATGAAACAAGTAAACAAAATAAATAAACCATTGGCAAATTCTAGAAAAGCTACAAAGAAAGAAACTAGAATCCAGATGGAGAATAGCAGGGGAGAATAGCAGGACATGGGAGACAACCTGTTCAGGATAGGGCGGTCAGGGAAGGACTCCATGCAAGTGACATTTAAAGCTGAGGCTTGAATTATGAGAAGGGGCCAGCCATGGGAGGATCTGGAGGAATAGCACCCCTGCAAGAGGGAAGAACTTATGCAAAGACACATGCAGGAAAAGCTTGCTCAAGCAATTGACCAAAAGCCAGTGAGGTTGGAGTCATGAGAGAGGGACATTCTTGAAGAGGTTGTTTGAACACAAGCCGAAACAGTTGATGCCAATTACAATAGAAAGATATTTAAGGGTTTTAGAGAAGGAGCATTATTTAGGTTTTTAGAAGACACCTATGGCTAATGGGTCCAGAATGGATTAGAAGGGGGCAAGAGGAACAAGCAGATCAGGAAGGAGGAAGTGGCAGTCACCCAAATGGGACAGGGTGGTGGTATCTTAGAGTAAAATAATGGTGACAGAGAGGTAAAGACACGGCAAAAATGTGAAACATATCTATATGTATTTTTGTGTTGGAGGTAGAGCAAAGAGGATTTGTTGATGGATTGGAGGACACTGGGATAGATTGTAGGGAAAGAAAAAAAAGTGGGAGATAAAGGGTAACCCCCAGATTTCTGCCTGGATGACAACAGTATTGTTCACTTGGATATGGGAAAACCCTCTGGTGAATATATTGGCCTATAATTGCCAATCCTTTTGACTTGATTGCCAAATTCTTGGCCCAGAGAATGTTGGGAAGAGCAACATTTGTTTATTGGTAGTAGCTGAATCAGAAGGAACCCAGGCCAAGGATGGCACACCAAGCTCTTGTGAACAGCAAAGAGCTGACAACCATCGGGGGTCCACGGTCATCCCCACAGACGAGGCAACTTAACACACACACAGACTCCTAAATCGTCAGGGCCCTGTCAATTACTGATGGTAAACCACACGCTGGATCTTGACCAATCCCAGGCTCCCACAAAAGCCAACAATTAAAAGGTGTATCCTCGGTGGATGACCAGCCACTCTGGAGACCCCGCTGTCCCTGGGGCTTGTCTAACAGCTTTTAAGAGTATGCCCCGGCTCTATCTAGCTCCCGAAAACCTGGCCCAGGCCCTAGGAAGTGTTTCAATAATGGATGATCACCAATAAACAGCCAGTGATTTGCTGGAAATTATGAGCAATAAATAATTGAGAGGGAGGGAGCCTGACCAGCAGTACCCTTGCCTCCTGCTGATTCTTCTTAATGCATTTTCTTGATGTAGTTTCCTGCAGTGTAGGGTGCAGACAGATACACGGCCCTGGGAAGATGCGGACCAGCAAGCTGGGAGAGTTATAAATACATGGGCTTCTTTGCGTTTTACTACATGGGAACATCAGGCATGGACGGGGACCTGGCTCTGCTCAATCCACCCGAACCCCACTTGCTATGGTGTGATGCACAACCATGCCCAGTGGACAGCCCACCTCTGAGACCCCGAGAAAGGCTGCAGGTGGAAAGCCTAAATGAGTTTAGGGAGAGATGAGAGGGATTGAGTCATGCATGAAAAGGAGGTGAGGGAAGTTTTGAGATGATCTCAGTTGCCCAGATCATAAAGAATTCAAGCTACATGTTGTCATCAGGTGTCAAATTCTGCCACCGCCCCCTCCCTCCTTGGCCACTATGGGTCAGGCATGCTAATGCGCCCCTGGTGCCTGCCACGTCTTATCGGGTGCAGGCCACCATCACCTCTTACCTGTGGCATTGTGACAGCCTCAAGTAACACCTCCTGTCCAGTCTAGTTTTAATACAATAACCAGAGAAGTTCCATCATGGGTAAATCACAGTGTGTCTCTCTTCTGCACGGAGTCCTCCAATGGCTTCCATCAAAGTCCTTCCTGATCTGGGCACCAATCAGTCCCCTGGAATCACCTCCCACTACTCTCTCCATCGCCGCCTCTGTTCCCAGCACACCAGGCTTCCTGCTGTTCCTGGCCGGCACCAGACCCATTTCCACCTCTGAGCCACCTGCTGTTCAGTCTTCCTGGAGGGCTCTTCCTCCAGACAGCAACATGGCTTTCAATGTCCCTTTCTTCAGCTCTTTGTTCAAATAGCACATTCCGGGGGAGGCCTTTCTGGACCACTCTATTTACACTGAGTTCTTCCCCCCGCACCCCCGCCCCAGCTCACCTACATGCCCTGTGGAGCTAGCACTTCTTCTGCCTTTATTTTTCCATCAGCACTTAACCACCATCCCTGTTAGTTTCCGCTACTGTAACAAACTACCGTTAAGTGTAGCAGTTCAAAAGATACAAATGTGTTGTCTCACAGTTCTCTAGTTCAGAAATGTGGCACGGGTCTTTAGTGGGGTAAAATCGAAGTGTGGCTCAGGCTGTGTGCCTTCGGACAGCTGCAAGTGAGAATCTGTCCCCTCCGCCTTTTCCAGGAAGATTCTGGGGCCGCTTGTCTTCCGTGTCTCGTGGTCCCTCCTCCATCTTCAAAGCCACAGTGTCACATCTCTCTGCCCACCCTTCTGTGGTCACATTTCCCTCTGAGCCCTTTTATCCCTGCGTCCACTTTCCACTTTTAAGGATCCCATTGAGTACATTGGGCCAGCCCACCCAGCCCATCCAGAAGAATCTCCCTGGTCTAAGGTCAGCTGCTTAGCAAATGCAACTCCGTCTGCAACCTTAATCCGCCGCCTGTTGCCACGTCGCTTAGTGAATCCCGATTCCAGGCACTAGCATGTGGACATCTCTCAGGGTTATGATTGGGACCATGACACCATCTGACCGTCAAATTTGATGACTTTTTTTTTTTTTTTAAGGTTTTATTTATTTATTTGAGAGAGAGAGATTGAGAGAGAGCACATGAGAGGGGGGAGGGTCAGAGGGAGAAGCAGACTCCCTGCCGAGCAGGGAGCCCGATGCGGGACTCGATCCAGGGACTCCAGGATCATGACCTGAGCCGAAGGCAGTCGCCCAACCAACTGAGCCACCCAGGCGCCCCAAATTTGATGACTTTGATCACTGTTTCTGACAAGTACAACATAAGCTTCAAGAGCGCAGGACATCTTTGTCTGATTGGTTCATTGCTTTATCCCCACCCAGAGCCTGTAACAGTGCTTGCCACATAGCAGTTCCTCAAAAAATATTTAATTTTGCGGGGTGGGGGCGCCTGGGTGGCTCAGTCAGTTAAGTGGTTAAGCATCTGACTTCGGCTCAGGTCATGATCTCAGGGTCCTGGGATCCAGACACGCATCGGACTCCCTGCTCAGCGGGGAGTCTGCTTGTCCCTCTGCCTCTTCCCCTGCTCGTTTTCTCTCGCTCTCTCTCTCTCAAATCAATAACTAAAAATAACTAAAATCTTTAAAAAAATAAAAATAAAAGTATTTAATTTTTGAGTGAATGCATGAACACATGTGCTCCAAGGCCATTCTCTGCCCTTCTCCACTCACCTTTGGATCCTGGGAGGGTGACAGGGATGCACTGCATGCATGGAATGTTCCCTTGCCTGTCCTGTAAGCTTTTAACCGAGACATCCTTAACATTGAATAGTTTGGCATCCCTCCTGTGAAGTGTTCTGATTCTCTCGGGAAGAGAGAGAGAAGTGCTCTGTCCCTTGCCTTCTCCCAGGTCCTTCTATATTCCTGGATTGTGAGTCTTCTCTGGAATACTATAGGAAGCGTGCCATGATGTCTTTTAGTTTTCAGCCTTAGTTTTTGGATCCAGCATATAGGAAGTGTTCGATATTTCTTTTCATCAGGTTCATTTATTTACTTTAATGGGAAGGCCCAGATTTAGTGGAAAGGAACTCTAGATTTGAGAACTCAGTCGTGACTAGGGCCTGAAGCTCTGGAGACAGAGTGTATGTTACACTTTGGAAAGTAATAATAACCAAATTGCTTTGAGTGCTTACCACTTGCCAGGAACTGTGTCGAGTATTTTATGTGCATTATCTTATTTCATTCTTACAACAAAGCCACTCTGATGCCAAGGTCCATGCTTTTAACCACTGGGCTAAAATACCTGGGACAGTTGGACCAGAAATAAGACGTGTATAACAGCCAGCAAGAGATGGTGTGAGTTTTAATGCATATACTTGTATAGTCATTTCTAAAGAGAGGAGAGAGAGAGAGAGAGAGAGAACAGGTGCAAATCCCAAAGAGAAACCAAGGAAAAAAAACAAGCAGAAGTGAGAGCTCCAGAGGGCAAGAAGTAATGGGTAGTCCCAGCACGAGTTGACGTTACCTATGTTCCTTTGGTGGCACCTCTGTTGAACACAATGGAACCTGGGCCTTGATTTCCTGGTCTAAACCTTATTGAGGCTAATAGGATTACATACGACTGATAACTCAGGATTATGAACTCGACTCAAAGTCAGAAAGTGACAAGGGGACTTCAGATACGTGGGGAAGTTCAGTGGAGGAAATTTTTTGAGGAGGGGGCTACTGGGAGTCCTGCAGTGTCCCAAGAACATTGGGCTCATGTCCATGTGAGCCCGAGGGCTTTCCTCAAGGGCTGAGGGAGATGCTCAGCGGTGGGGATCTTGGCCTGCCACCCGCATTGAAGTGGGGTGGGCTGATTTTATATGTTCTGTGTTGAGCCTGCTCTGTAGGTTGAGGTGGACACTGGGGATCAGAGAGATATTTATGTAAGATATCTTCTGTGTGCTCCCCCTCCCCGGATCTACTGTTCACCCTTCTCCACTGAGCTTTTTGCCCTGAGAAATGTCTGTATTTACTTGTGGAAACGCCATCAGTGATCTCCTGCGTTTTCTGGTTTCTGTCTGGATGTGGCCAGTGGGAGCCCTGGCAGATCAGAGAGAGGTGGATGCGGGAAGGAGAGAAAGGTCTGTGTATTTTGTCCCCCTTCTCCCTTCTTGCTGTGTCATCTCAGACCTCTAGTTCCTCCCCCAAAATGATCCTGCTGGGTGACCCTCTGGGCACAGCCCCTGGCTTCAGGTTGTGCACCTGCTCCCTTCTTTGACCCTTCAGGTCTGGGCATGGTAATGTCTCCTCCCGACAAGTCCCCTGCAGGGGTTCTGCCCCGCCTCTTGTTATCTTCCCTACTTCCTGCACACATCTTTGCAGATAGGCTCTTTATTAAAGTCTCCCCAAATGATCCTGACCTGCTGTGTCCTTTGTTGTTGCCAAGACCCTGACAGACATCGTGTGACTTGCCCAAGATCACATGAGGGAACCAAGCTAGAACTCTAGTCTCTCCACCCTCTTAGATAAGTGGTCCTTCAGTCAAGTGGGTCCCAGTGGGCACTGCCTCTCGTACCTGGGGAAGTATTTTGGGGGTCTCTGGCATCAAGCAGGCCAGAGAGAAATGTGGGAGAATCCTATGGATCATGCCAGGATGGCACAGTGTCTGCTTTGAGACATGCTGGAAGAGAAGAATGAGAAATTAAAGTGCCCAGGACCCTTCACCAGCTCTAGGACTTGGGAAGACCTCAACTGCCAGAGAGTCAACAGGCAAAATATAGCTAATGCTGTTAGAGCAGACGCTGTGCCTTGGACAGACATGAACTAGTTAGATCTGCACAACAATCCTATAAGGAACTTAATCTCTTAACAACATTGATTATAATGCACCCTGTGTCCAGAGACTTTTAAATGAGCATAAATGTCAATAAAATGGGTATTATTTCCATTATTTGCTAATGAAGAATCTCCTCCTCATTAATTTTATTAGTTATCTTCTGTATTATTATCATCATTAGTAGTATTTTTTTTTAAGAGAGAAAAAGAGCTTGTGGGTGGGGGAGGGCCAGAGGGAGAGAGAGAACCCTAAGCAGACTCCTCGCCCAGCTCAGATCCCCCTCGCAGGGCTCAATCTCACGACCCTGAGATCATGACGTGAGCTGAAATCGAATCTGACCTTTAATGGACTGAGCCACCCAGGCGCCCCCATCATTAGTAGTATTTTTATACCCAGACCAGGCATCAGAGCTAGGACATCACTGTCTCATAAGATGCCCTCAGAAGGCAGCCTGGTGAGGACAGGGGATTCTCCAGGATGTAAGCTCCATGCAGGTTAAAACCATGTGTGACTCATTCTCTTTAAGTAGCATCATGTCTGAGTGTGGTTCCTGGTACACAGTGGACACTCAGTAATCAAACCTTCATTGAATGGATGGAGGAAGGGATGAAGGAAGGAAGGAGGGAAGGAAGGAGACAAGGAGGAGGGAAGGAGGCAGAGAGGGAGGGAGGGAGGAAGGAAGGAAGAGAGGGAGGGAGGGAGGAAGGAAGGAAGGAGGGAAGGAAGGAAGAAAGGAAGGAAGGAAGGAAGGAAGGACGAGGGAAGGAGAAATGAATTTGTGACATTATGGCCTTTGGGACACCAAGGCCAACTCCAACATACTTAGCTTAGCTTTCTGAATTCAGGCTCCTCCTCTGCAAAAGGGGACGGACAGCAGTACCTGTCTCACAGGCTCATTGAGTCATGTGTAAAGTGCCTGACCCCATGCCTGGCACAAAGTAGGTGTTCAGTAAATGCCCATTCCCCATCCTGCTCTACCGCTGGTTAAGAAAGCCGCTGGGGCTGACTGAGCAGGAGGGAATCAGTTTTCTGCCTCCGGATGCTTCCCCCAGGTCACCGTCTGTGAGATCGGCATGAACGTGGCCCCAGGTGGCCGTGGTTGGGAAGCAGGGCACGAGGTGAAGTTGAAGGAGATTCATGACCTTGACTGTCCTCTGCACCCTGATTTATGGGGCTGTGCCGTCTCTTGGATGAGATATAGACAGTGTGAACGAGAGACATGAAGAAAGCCTTAATCCCCAAATGGCGGAAAGAGATAGTCTGGGGTCCACGATGTGTTTGATTAAATACATCAGGTGGGGCATGATTTTCCCCAAACAGAATCCCATCAGCTGTCAGGTCTTTATTGGCGTGTCTGAAGTAGCAATGAAATATTTTTTCCACTTAGCTGACAAAATCTTTGCCTGATTTGCTAAAAAAACAAACAAACAAACAAAAAACAAGAAAACCAAAAACAACAAAACAAAAAAAACAAGAACCTGGCCGCAGAATATTACAGTCCTGTCACTGACCCACCCCAGCCCAGTGGGGTAGGAGGCACTGTGGAAAGAAGGAAAGAAGCCGTCCTCAGGAAAAAAGATGTCCGATCTCTTGGGGGTGGGCAAAGGGGCATGGCGAGTGGCCTGCGAGGGCCCCGGATGCTGGGAGGTCAGGCTGGGAGAAATGGAAGAGAATTTACTCTTTGCCTCTTTCCTGGAGCTGAGCCATCTGATGGATTCCTGGGAGCGACGAGAAACAGCTCCATGGCAGAGCCCACTCTGTTCTGTAGCCCCCCTGGCCCTGTACTCCCAGCCATGCCGGCTGTCAGAACTGGAAGCCTTTCAGGGAGGATCATGGGATTCCCAGAAGCCAGAGGGGGCTGGAATTCAAGGCTCGGTCTGATGGAGCCGTGGCTGGGGGAGAAATTCTGACTTCCTAATTCTCAGACCTGCCTCTGCTTGCCCGGCCTCTCGGACCAGCTTCTCGAAAAGCATTTGCCTCTGGAGAAGTAATTCCTTGCGGTCTTCCCCCCGGGGTTTCCTGGGATGGCATTTTCCTTCAGAGGAGGCTAACTGGCAATTTGGAGTCTAGAGGCAGAACAAATGTTGACGTCTTCCCAACGTCCAGACTCAGGACATTGAGTCGTCCTGCGGCCCTACTGTTCTGAACTCTGGCACATAGTAGGTCCAGCGGGGTAGGTTTCCTACATGCCCCCACCTCTCCGAACTTGGGTCATGGTGCTGCAGGATGTCTGATCATCTTCTGCTGGGTACACCTGAGTTCATCCTAGGAGTCAGTGAAAACACCACCTCCACCAAGAAGCCTGATACATCTTGGTCTTTCCTCCCATCGTGCCATTTTTAGTTGTCCCCATTCCTACTAAACCAGCGGTGTGATGGCCTGAATTGTGTCTCCCCAGAAATTCATAGGTTGAAATCCCAATGTCCCCATACTTCAGAAAGTGACGATATTTGGAGATAGGTTCTTTCAAGAAGTACTGAGTTAGAATGCAGTCATTAGGGTGAGCCCTGATCCAGTAGGACAGGTGTCTAAGAGGAGGAGGTGAGGACACAGGCGTCCACAGGGGATGACCAAGGGAAGCCTCAGGGAGAAGACAGCCATCCACAAGCCACGGAACGAGGCTTCAGAAGAAACCAGTCCTGCCCACACCTTGATCGCAGACTTCAGCCCCTCCCGAGCTGGGAGAGAAGACATTTCTGTGGTGTAAGCCGTCCGGGCTGCGGAGCTTTGTCATGGCAGCTCGAGCAGACTCATTCACGTGCCAGCAAACTCCTTTTTTGTAAAGGGCCGGACAGTCAGTATTTTCAGCTTTGCCAGCCGTATGGTGTCTGTCGCCAGGACTCAGCTCTGCTGTAGATTGTGAAAGCAGACAACTCGTTAGCGAGTGGGCATGGCAGCAGTCCAGGGAGCCTTGACTTACAGAACAGGCAGCTGCTTGGACCTGGCCCCCTCCCCTGCCCCGGGGGCAGCCGCTCGCTGACCACTGTGCGAGCTAAAGTCCCATGCCATCAGAGCTTATGACCACTTTATTTTCATTGGATTCCTAAGGGTGGAGCTGAGGGCGGGGCACACAGCAGGTGTGCTGTGTTCAATGGATGTATATGTATTTTTTTTATTAATTGTTTAAACTTTTCATATTGAAATAATTAGAGCAGTGGCAAAAATAGGACAAAGAGTTCCATGTAGCCTTTACCGTGTCAGCCTCACCCGTGACCTTTTGACATGCATCAAATCAGTAGACATCGATTTACAGAGCGATGTTAAAGCCAGGGAGCTTGGCTCTGCCTCTTTCCAGCTGTGGATCCCTGGGCATGTCACTTAACTCCTCTGAGCCTTAATTTTGTCATCTGTAAAACTGTGCTAATAGTAGAACCTAGCCACTGGGCGGCCAGAATTTAAATAGAAAATACGTACAAAGAATTCAGCACAGCGTTCGGGACTCAGTAAGCGCTCAATTAATGCCGATGAGCGTTAAGTCTTCGGTGTCCTACTTTCATTGATTTCCTGATGTTTCCAGACCCAAACACCCTACTCTGAGGTGTAGACATCAGTCCTCCAGGTGACCCTCGGGAGATCAGCTCAAGACTTTTTCTAGGAAGACCCTTTGCTGTGGGAGCAGAAGGATCCCCTCTCTGTGGGAGCTCCAACTCCAGGACTGTCTGATGAGCGTGGGGGGGGGAAACGGAAAGGCTCCAAGAAGCCTGAAGTAGGGCCCGATGAGGAACGGAACCCACGCACCTTCCACTGCATTTCTGGACAAACCTATTAAATATGACCTAAGACTTTATGAATGCTTGGAGGACCAAGAGAAGGTCCAACCCATGACATTCCTTGCTCAAATGCAATCAAGTATTTACAGAGTCTCACTCCTAGATCTGGCCACCCTCAGAAAGGCCTTGAGGAGCCCAGTGATTTTTATCACTGCAGAAGAGCAAAAGTCCCAAACCAGGAGCTGGAAAGAGAACAGAAACGTGGCCAACCCCACAGAGAAGCGTGAGAAAGGGCAGCTAATAGGCCCCAGGCCTGGCTTAGCTCTGCTTAACTCTATCTTGAAGCGGGCTTTTCCAAAAGGCAAGGATAATGATGCTGATGGACATTATAATAACAATAGCAACAACAGCTAACATTTAAGTAGCACTTCCTATAAGTCCCCCCTGTTCTGAGACCTTTACATTTAAGTTAATTCATTTATGCAAATGAACTCTCAGTGCTTGCTAAGGTAGGTACAATTATTCATTTATTTTTGCTATTTTTTATTTTACAAATGAACACACCAAGGCAAAGAGAGGTTAAGTAACTCACCCAAGGTCACACAGCCAATAAGAGGCAGGGCTGGGATTCGAACCCAGGCCCCATAGCTCTGCAGTCTGTGCTCAACCTCCAAAAGCATCTAGCAGCTCCTCCTCAGAGAACAGCTCTCCTAGTGGATAAGCAAGCAGCTTCCACAGTGGACTCTCTAGCACAGGGGTCAGAAAACTCTGACTTTGTGCGCAAGAGCTCCAACTGAGCATATTAATGTGTAAATACACAGAAAAAAGAAAAACAAAACGCACATTTTCCACAATGGGAAACCATCGCACTGTGATTTTGTTGACAAATTTCAATTAATCCTACTAATTGAGTGGTGTTTGTTTGCTCGTGGTGGTGGTCCTATGGTAATACAGGCCTGCTAAGGAGAAGAGAGGAATTCTTTCTGAGTTGGTTAACAATTGGTATGAATGGGGTACAGTGTGAGTGTTTCCTGCTATCATGGTAGAAAGCCAGCCTCATTCTACAAAGCCTTTCCTTGCTCTCCTGAAACACTGCCTGTCCCTCTTGGGAACTTGCCAGAACAGCGGCGGTGTCTCTCTGGCACTTGAACGCCTCCCTCATAGGGTCGGAGCGCGCTCATATGGGGAAGCAGTCAGGAGCAGACATGGGGGGGAGGGGGACTTCCTGAGTCTGAATCCCAGGTAAACTCATCATTCCTTGTGTGATCTACTACTCACTTCACCAATTTAGAACAGAAACTGTTAACCAGCACGGATTCTGTCCCACAGGGGACGCTCGGCTGGAGATAGTTTTGGTTGTCACAACTTGGGGGGAGGGTACATCTGCTGGGTAGGGGTCAGTGGTGCTGCTCAACATCCCACAGCACACAGGACGGCCCCCACGCCCGAGAACCATCCAGCCCCCAACGTCAACAGTACAGAGTTTGAGAAACTCCATTCTAGAAGCTTCCATTTCTTCATCTACCGAATTGAGTTTTAGAGCCTACGCCAGGGTAAGATGAAACAAGCTATGAAAATGCGAAGGGACAGAGCAGGGCATGCCATATTGTGAAGCACTCGGGATAAATGTTCTTATTCTTCCCATTTTAATTCAGCGATGTAGGAACAGAAACCCCCTCTTCGGGGCCGGATTTGGCAGCCCCCACTGGAGTCTGAGGTGGGAACAGAGGCTCTCAGAGGAAAGACCGTTTTGTTATTGTCTCTCTTCCAGCTCATCCGCCAGCCACCCCTGCCCTCCCCTCTCAGCCAAGCTCGGAGACTGGATGCAAAAGCCATTATTAAAAAATGAACATGAGTTGTTTTTTCCCCTTTTTGATCAAATAATCCAGTTTGCTGCCTCAGACAAATCATTATTCATATGGAACCTGCTTGTGCCATCCCAGGGGAGGAAGGCCAAATTGATTTAACATCTAATCCAGTTTGTACCTTCTGCTAACCCCAGTGGTACGCTAACTTCACCCTTGCAGGATGGGGAGGAAGGGGTGGGCGGGAGCAGCGGGGCAGAGGGAGACAGGAGGAAGTTAACCCAAGGAGCAGCTCTGCCAGGGAGAGGTGGCCATGCAGAGTGCCATTGTGGCACCCAGCCTGCCTTCTCCCTCAGCGGTGTGTCCCCTCCTTCCTCCCGCTCCTCATCATAACACCACCACCATCAAAAGGACAGCCACCTACTCTGTGTTGAGTGGGATCCCTGAAGACACCCTGTCCGAGAGACATCATGGCACCCATCCTATGACTGGGGAAGCTGAAGTTCAGGGAGGTTGAAGAGCATGAGGAGACACCTAGAAAGTTCTAGAACCGTGTCTCGGAGTCAGTTCTGCCTGTCTCCAAAGCCATAACCAACAGAGTAACAGGCGCGGGGATGTAGGAAGGTGTTCAGAAGAGTTCTAGAGTTTTTCTTTTCCCATAAAGGTCCCCTGAGTGATAGTCCAGGCACCTTTGGGTTGCCTCGGTGTGGTGGTTGAAGGGTCAGCTGACCCAGGTTATGGCCCCATTTCTGAATTTTCTGCTGCTCACCGCTAAGCCCATCTGTCTGTCCCTCCTCTCTCAGGGCTTCAGGGGGGAGGTGGGCGATGTGGAAACAGCTTCTGACAGCTTCTGGAGGGGAAGGTACTGGGCATCCTAGGGTACCAGGCAGGGTCCTCTGGCCATGTCCCTCCTTTACATGGTGGCACCTTCTAGGTTGTCACCCTGAGCAGGCAAGTGGCAGATACGGGACTTGACTCTGGGTCTGTCTGGCTCCAAGCTGGGGTCTCTTTCTATGGGGTGGCACCTCGCTTCTTCCCAGTGTTCTCGTGCCTTCTGCTCCTCATCAACACTTGCTCTCAGGAAGTGGCCTCAAGTGTCTGCTGAGGAAATGTCTTTCAACTGAAGAGAGAAAATAGCTTGAGGTGAGCTTCCAGGGAAGAGGTGGGAAGGCTAGGGAGAGAGGGCAGGCAGGAGGGCGTCTGTGCAGAAGGAGGGAAGGAGGGAGGGGAGGGAGGGAGAAGGAGGAAGGGACCCAGGGAGGGGGAGAGGAAGGAGAGGGGAGGGAAGAGAAGGGGACAGGAGGAGACATGTTCTCCTAAGGACGCTGTGAGAAGGACAAACAGCACCGAAAGGAGTCCAGGCATCAGAGGGAGCCAGGGAAGGGCAGCGAGGCTCCCAGCTTTGCCCAGCCCAGCGGAGCGGAGCTCTGATGAGGGTCCCCAGCTGACGCAGCATCGTTCGGCACTTCAAGGGGCTGGCAGCTTGGGGAGGACCAAGAAACAGTACCGGTGTAGGGTTGGCGTTTTTCTGGTGGACCCCAGCATCCGGGCTGTGTGAGACCAGCCCTCAGGACCCTGCCAACAGCCCCTCACTGGCAGGTCATCACCGTGGAAAATCAGATTATTCTCCATGAGGGCGTGTGAGGCACCCTCTGGGGAATCTGGAACAACTGAGGGACACTAAACATGGGGCCCCCAAGCTGTGCAGGCAGGAACTCAGTGCAAATAATTAAGCACCTGTTCCACATCAGCCCCCTTCTGGGCAGGGTGCATGTTCGCCTACTTAGTCGTCACCAGGAAGGCGGTGTTACCACCCCAGTTTTATGGGAGGAGACACTGAGGCCGAGGTCAGCCCTCAGGGGCAGAGCATGGAAGCGAGATGCTGCGGGGGCTCGGACCCCGGTGCTCCTCCGCCCGGCGGGGCCCACGAGCTCCCGGGGCTGGAAAACGGGGGCCTGGGCTTTGTTGTTCAGGAAGGAAGAGCACCGAGGGAGTAATGGCACCCACAGGGCCTGCGGGGCGAGCCCTCTGCCTGAGAGCATGTGGGGGGGTGTACGGTTGTGTGTGTTTTGTCCGTGTGTATGTGTGTGTGTGTGTGTTCGTGTTTGTGTTTCTATGTGTATTTGTTCGTGTTGCTGTGTGTGTGTGGGGGGGCTTCCGTGCTTGGGTGTGTGTTCGTGTGTGTGTTGGTGCCTGTTCATACGGGTAGTTTGTGCTCGTTTGAATTTCTGCCTGTGTTTGCGTGTGTTTCGTCTGTGTGCTCGTGTCTGTTTTCCATAGGCTTTTGTGTTTGTGTTTCTTTGTGTGTGTGTGTGTGTGTGTGTTTGTGCTCATGTGTGTCTGTGTGGGTGTTCGTGGGCATGTGAGCTTTGTGTTTGCTGTTCCGTGTGTGCGCGTTTCAGTTTGTGCTTCTGAGTGGGATGTGCGTGTGCGTGCGTGTGTGCGTGGGTGTGGGTGCGTGGGTGTGTGCGYGTGCACGTGTGTGMGTGGGTGCRTGTGCGCGTGGGTGCGTGTGYGCGTGGGTGTGGGTGCGTGKGTGYGTG
Source organism: Phoca vitulina (assembly GCF_004348235.1). Taxonomy (NCBI): domain Eukaryota; kingdom Metazoa; phylum Chordata; class Mammalia; order Carnivora; family Phocidae; genus Phoca; species Phoca vitulina. Next base: position 4,645,860 of record NW_022589749.1, on the reverse strand, counting down.
CATGCGWGTGKGYGYGKGTGYGSGTGSGTGGGTGTGYGCGTGKGYACGTGKGTGCGTGGGTGYGTGCGCGCGTGGGTGGGTGCRTGTGCGCGTGGGTGCGTGTGYGCGTGGGTGTGGGTGCGTGGGTGTGTGTGCGTGYRTGCGWGGGTGTGGGTGCGTGGGTGTGCGCGYGSGTGGGTGTGCGCGCACGTGGGTGCGTGCGTGGGTGTGTGGGTGCCTGTGTGCGTGYGTGTGTGGGTGCGTGGGTATGTGTGCGTGTGCGCGTGGGTGGGTGTGCGCGCACGTGGGTGCGTGGGTGTGTGGGTGCCTGGGTGCGTGTGTGTGTGGGTTCGTGGGTATGTGTGCGTGTGCGCGTGGGTGGGTGTGCGCGCACGTGGGTGCGTGCGTGGGTGCGTGGGTGTGGGTGCGTGGGTGCGTGCATGCGAGTGGGTGCGTGTGTGCGTGGGTGTGTGCGTGCGTGGTGCGTGTGCGCGTGGGTGCGTGTGTGGGTGCGTGGGTGTGTGTCTTTTGCACAGCTGAGGTTGGCAGACAGAAGGGATTGCTGGTGTGGGAAGAGCCTGACCAACACGACCCGCGTGTGACCTGGACGAGGGGGGCCACGGAAGCTCTGTCGGGGCCTCCGTCCTCCGAGTACAGGGCCTGGGCAGCCCGGGGCTCCTGTCTCCCCGGCATCGGCCTCCTCACCGCCAGGGCCTGCATCCATCCCACCGGGCCGGCGCGGGCTGCCTGACCGCCCTCTCTTCCTGTCCTTGCCAGTTGTCCGTCCACCCAGAGCCGCCGGGGAGAACCGCACTCAGTCTGTGCGACGGTGTCTTCAGGCCTGCGACGGGCACAGCCTGCCCGACCAGCACGTATGGCTCCCTCGCAGCCTCCCGCCCCTGCTCAGATTCCAGGCCTGCGTCTCCCTCTGGGCCCTTGAATAATTCAGACAGGAGGATCCCACTGCAGACCCAGCCGGTCTAGCGACGGAGGGCGTGAGGCGGAGGGTGGGATGCACCATATGGAACGTGTCCCTTGAGCTCTGGGTGACAGAGCCCCCCATCACCAGCCTGGGTCTTGTAGCAAAACCCGCCAACTCTGCCTGGGATGTCACCGGTCGATTCTGGCAGCAGATGGGCCCTCTGACCCCTGACACGCCCCGGAGCACAGGATCCGAGGAGGGGACAGAGTGAAGTTGACAGGACCCACTCTCTGAGCTGGGGGCATTTTGCAGAGAAAGCGAGAACCACTTGCAGGAAGATACTTCTCCATCTGCCGCGGTATCCACAGGCCTGGAAGGTCCCTGGCGGCATCCAAACAAGAAAGCAGCAGGCCACTCGGTCGCTGACCCTCGCTTGAGAGATGGTTTCTGGACAAAAACATGCAGGAATAGGCCGGTGCCAGCCTGCCTGCCCACCGGGGGCCCTAGCCAGAGTCAGACTTGTAGGAAAACTGCACTGCCTGGATTCGGGTCCGTCCCAAAGTGGACCCTGAGACAAGGATTGGGGGCCAAGTAGTTTATTGGGAGGGCGGACCCCAGGAAGGGTGATGGGGATGGGGGAAAGAAAGGGAAGGAGGAGAGCCATTAAGAGGCACATAAGAGGCTGAAGGCAGTCTGGGAGGCTCCGGAGCACTGAGCCACCATTTCCCATTTGTCGTGGGCACGTTAGGGACGCTGAGCAGGGGTCAGGGACAAGCAGAGAGAGGCATGTGCTTGAGGTAAGATGCCATTGGCACAAGGGGACTGGTCCCCTGAAGCTGCAGGTGGCCTCGCTGTGACCAAGAGGCCATGGAGCATCCATGGAACAGGGCCACCATTCGCAGACCTGGCTCGTGCATTTGCTTTCTTGCTTTCTGTCCTCTGAGACATCCAACTCGGCCTCGGCTCGGGGTCTTTGCCCTTGCTATACCCTGGGACTGCAACATCCTTCCCCAGTCTGGGCCTCAGCTCTGAGAGAATGTTCCATGCTTCCCCACCCCCACATAGGCCCCCTCTAGAGTAGGATTTCTCTACTTCTAGTGGCATTTGGGGTCGGGTGATTCTCCTTGCCGGGGGCTGCCCCGTGCACCGCAGGAAATAGTATGTTAGCCCGTTCGGGCTGCTATAACCAAGCGCCGTAGACTGGGGGGGAGGGGTTTCTAAACAACATAAATTTATTTCTCCCTGTTGTGGAGGCTGGAAGCCTGAGACCGGGGTGCCAGCAGGGTGTATCATGTGACCGAAAGAGCAAGGGAGCTCTCTGCGGACTCCGTTTCTAGGGACACTAATCTCATTCACGAGGGCTCCGTGCTCCTGACCTCATCATCTCCCCAAGGCCCCCCCCTCCGAATCCCATCTCCTTGGGGAGTTCGGATGTCACCGTTAGATGCCGGGGGACACACACATTCAGTCCTCGGCAGACAGGTACTGCTAACACCTGCTGGGAAAGGAGCTCAGCTTCAAAGGCATTGTTTCATTTAATGCCTTACATGAACTTTGTGTGATTGGGAAGATCATCTCTCTCCAGTTACAGCTGAAAGCCAAAGTTTAGAGATCGGGAGTTACTTCCCCGCAGATTGAATGAGCAAATATAAGAGACGTCTCCGTGGCAGATATGATGACCTATTGATTCACTTACATCGGGGGGTCAGCAAACTTTTTCTGCAAAGGGCAGAGAATGAGTAAATATTTTAGGCTTTGTGGACCAAGAGGCAAGATGGAGACTATTGTGTAGGGACTGATCTAACCAGTTTAAAGGGGTTCATTTAAAAATGTAAAAACCATTCTTAGCTTGCAGAAGCCTCGATATGGGCTCCTGGGCCCCCGTTTCCCTGCCCTTGACCTGACGTGGAGGCAGTGAGAGAGATGATTGTTTCTCAGAAGGCACTCAGTTGGGATTTGGAAATAAAGGTGGACCCCGGATTTAAAAAGGAGGGACCAGCAACCTTGTATATAAGGGGACCCATGCTGCTCCCTCCGAACCATCCCTTTCTAATCTTCTCACCCCTGCCCAGAGCTTTCTGTGTTCTGACTTTGAACTGAACAAACAGGCGGGTCGGGGCCACGGAAGGTGGGTAGGTGGCTTTGGGTCCCAGGGCTGCGCATGCCTGTGTGTGTTGGGGGCAATGCAGGAGAGCGTGGGGGCCATTGCTCCTATCAGATCCACAAGGGGCACAGCCTCCCACCACGCTGGCAAACCCCATTGCAGACTCAATCCCCTGGCAATTTAATTTGCCTTTTGATGCCTTATGTGTTTTCCCAGATCCACTCTTCGGCCAATTGATGTTCTGGGATTAAAACTGGGCTGGAGGCATTTACAAATAAAGGAAACTCGGAAGCCCGGACAGTGCGTAAACGTTTTATTTGTTGTCTAAGGGTGCTAACCACACCGATCGAGAGGCCTCCTACCCGAGTCCGTTGAATCAACACTGTTTGTCCAAACTTCAATCCTGGGGCAGCTCCCATGACAGACAGAGGCCGGTGCAGCTTCTCTGATTTGCCACCTTTGGGGACTCCAGGGCCAGCTAGATGTTTCCTGGTCTATTCTGACTGTAGATGGGGTCACTGGGCAGACAGAACAAACTCAGCACCAGCAACCCCTGGGTGAGGTGGTCATTTAGAGGAAGGGTACTGTTTCCTCCTTTCCGTGGGTCATCCTGGTATAACTAAAAACAACCAGGCAGGTGTTATGAGACCAGGCTCCCAGGCACCATCCTGATCCCTCACTCCAGAGTGATGTGGGACAGTGACCAGACCTCTCTTCTCCTCACTCTTCCCATCTATAAAATGGGAACAAACACTCCGTCGTATTGGGTGCTCTTTTTCAGTTAGCACATGGATTTTGATCAGCACAGACCTCTGCTGAATTTTGGATACAGATGAGCTTAAACTCGAGGTTGGAGTGGTTTAAAGACTATCAAAGACCACGCAACTAAAGGTGGCAAGAGATGGGGAGAAGAATCTGGGTTTTCTGACTCCCACGCCAATGCCCCTTCCACTGGAAGAAGTAGAAGGATGCCTGTCGTCTGCTTGCCTGCCAACTCCGTGTTGAGTGTCCAAAGCAGGTACACGCAGGCTGCCGTGCGGAGCCATGGCATGTCCAAGGATGTTGCCCTAGACAGACAGCATGAAGTTGTAGGGAGGCAGAAGACTAGACTCTGGAGCCTCACTCACTGCCTTGGTCCAAATTTGGGCTCTGCTATGACTAGCTGGGGGAGCTTGGACAAGTGAATGAACTTCCCTGTGCATCATCTTCAGCATCTGTAAAAGGGGGTGATAATGGCAGCTGACCTTCCAGGGCTGTAAGGATGTCATGAATCTGTCCATGGAAAGCCAGGCACGAGCCATTCTGTAAATATTATCCTTGCTGTGGCTCTTATTCTTTGTCAAGTGGGGATTTCTTCAGGGATCGAAGAAATCTTTCCCCCTGCAGAGGCCAGGTTTGGATGCCCGTGTTCTAGAGACAGGCAGAGAGGGATGGAGGTCGTGAGCCCCCCCAAATGCTAAACTCCCCCTCTCCTCTACCCTCCACCATCCCTATGGAACCCCAAAGACTTGGCACCTTTTCCAGGCACAAAAATCTCAGCATGAGAATCTCCTCCGCCAAAAAAAGAATTCTAACAGTCACACAGATATTGACAAGCAACTGACCCAGAGGGAAAGCCCAAGTTACTCCCGAAAGACACAGAGCATTATCTGAGCCATTTTTTCATAGTGAGAGTTTCTTTCTTTTTCTATTGAATAAGATACCATTGCTCAGCCTACTTAAGGGTGGTTTTCTTCCCATTGACTCATACCACAAGAGAACTTGGCATCTGAGGCCGCCCGGGTTTTCTATAAGGAACAAGAAGGCGGCAGAGAGGGTAAGAGAGGAGGCTCCAGGCTGGGTGCAATCAACTACCGTCACCCAGCTCACGAGCACTGAAAGTCTCGCCAGTGGCCACAGGGAGAGAAGGCAGTAGAAGGGCCTGCCTTGCATCCCACTCTGCAGCCCCATGGCCTGCCCATCCAACTCCCAGACCATTCTGTACCATATGGACCTGGGTTTCAATAACTGCATCCGGCTTTTCATTACTCCAAGTCACTTACCTGGTTTCATTTTTCACTGCCAGGTGAATGATTCCTTGGGGAAATCAATGACCGGGTAGCCCTACAAAGCCTGGGAGAGGTGTGTTAGGGGGAGAATGGAAAAGAGTCTGTGTAAACCAATCCAGAAAATTGCCACGCTAAGTACAAAAGGGAAAAAGCAGAAGCAACCTAAATGTCCAACAATAGGGGATCGGTGTAGGGGATGGTTTTAGTCAGTGTGTTCTGATACGGGCTCAGTTCCATGGCAAGTATCAGGCAGTAAGATCGTTGTGGGAAATACCAAACATGTGCCTTGGTTTGGCGCTTGCATGATTGAACACGGTGACGTGTCAGCCACTCACTAACCTGCCAGTCTTCTCATCTGTTCTGATTCCTTTCTCTGTTCTGTATTGCAGGGAGCTGATCCCTGCAAACCACATTAGCCAGTGTCCCTTGGTTTCCAGTTAGTTTCAGCCGATGGTGGGGACACCGGCAAAATACCGGAGGGTGGGAGTAAGGGGGGAGCCATGACACACCGTGTTTTGGGAGGCATCTCGGGGAGGCAGTGGCTCTGTCTTCTCCATGATTCCGGCACCCACAGGACAGCCTCTCCTTCCGTGGTCCCAGTTCCCTCCGGGCAGCCCCTGGAGGAAGGAAGACCAAGGGAAGAGGAGTGGCTGACTCTATTGCAGGCTGGGTTCTCTGGGGAATAGACTCCAAGACAGAATTTAGCATAAGGATATCTATTAAGCAGTTCCTTTAGAATCAACACCCATGGAAGATGGGGTATGCTTATTACCTAGAGGGACTGATGTGAGGAAAGGTATTTTAGTAATAGACAAAATAAAAATGCTGAATTTTAGTGTGGGCCAAATATGACTCGAGGCTCGTCTACAAGACCTAGCTTTGTAGAGTCTGCCAAATTCTAGGTGAATGAACCAGGACTGGGGATTGGCTGTTAGTGAAAGGAAGCCCCAGTTAATAGTGGTGTTAAAAGGAACGAATGGGATCCAGAAGAATAGGTGTGGGTGGTATCATGTCAGGGACCCAGGTTCCTTCCGTCTTTTTTTTCCTCCAGCACAGCCCTCATCCACAGATCCATCTCATGTTTCAATATGGTGGCCTCCATGTTCCAGGGCACGTGATGAAGGAAAGGAAAAGAAAGGCCAAAGACCATGCATCAGCTGTCTCTTAGGATGGGTCCCGGAAGCTGCTACTGGGCACTCCTCTTCACACTGAAGTGGCCAAAACTGAGTCATAGGACCACATTTAGTTGCAGAAGTGCCTGGAAAGTGTGATGTCTATTCTAGGAAGTTGTGTGTTTCGATAGAACTTCTCATACAGCGCTATTCAAGAAGGTGAAAATGGATTTTAGAAAGCAGCCAGCAATCCTTGCTCCGGGACATGCATATTGCATGCACCATCTAATGCAGTTCTCAGAAGAATCCTAAAAATAGCATGATTCCCATTATATGGATAAGCAAAAGGGGCCCAGAAGCACCAAACTGATATGGTGGATTCTTAACAGCACCAGTTTCAACCTCCTTTCTCAAGGTCTCTGTTAGCTACAGGCAATGTATTCACCTCACCGGGGGTTAATGTTGCCATTTCTTTGGAGTTCCAGGAACAATATGTAGGCAAGATGGCCAGGCCCTCCTGGCTGACCTTGCTCTCTCCCAGCAGCACTAGGGCTTTGTACGCTTTGTACGAACTCTGAGCTCTGTTTGTTTTGCAATTACCATGGGTTAAGGGCCCTCTGACATTTTTACAGCGGGTAAGGGGAGGCACCAATCCTCACCCCTCCCCTTGATTCTTTGATTGTCATTTCCTCTACCTTTAAAAGAAAATTGCATAATGGCCATCACTTAGGCACCTTTCCAAAGTACTTGAACTACATTAATGCAAAGGGCCCTGTGAGGAAGTAGCCCCAGATGTCACTTGCCAAGTTAGGAAGAGGAAAAAGAGGATTCAGAGCTCCCTTTACTGAGATCCCGTCACTGAACAGTGCCACATGGGGGCATGAATTGTGGTTATATTGCCCATTCTGCAGAACCCAGAGCCAACTCAAACAGTATCAAAGTTGTTAATGAGATTTGGCCCCATTAGGTTCATGTAAACACTGGTAACAAGACTTCAAACCTCTGTTAAATATATATATATATTTACATTATAAATATATATATAAAAAATATATATATTTAAATATATAATATAAATATAGATTTTATGTATATTTATATATATAAATATATAATAATAATATAAATATATATAATATATAATATATATTATATAAATAAATAAATAAAATTAATATATATAATAATGTAATATATTATATAATAAAATATATAATATATATTTATATATATAAATAAAATAAAAAATAAATAAAATAAATATATAAAATATAAATATATATATTATATATACACACACATATGTACATACATATATATGTGCGTGTGTGCATGAGTGTGTGTGCATGTGTGTGTGCACGTGTGTGTGCACGTGTGTGTGTGTATTCCTGAGAATGTGAGCAGTTGAAAGAGACTAACCACATTCACTTTTACATCTGTCCCTCGTGGGGCTGATCTGGGAAAGGTGTTGGTCTAAATTGGGGGTGGAAGGTGACAAAGGTAGTGTTGTCACTTGTTGAGTGACAAATCAATAATCCGTCTGCTGCTTCTGCAGCACTAGCATTCTCTCAGCTTTCTGGGGAGAAACGTTTTTCTGGGGGGGATCCTTTTTTTCTACTTTTTTCTTTTCTGGGGAACTGCCTCGTCTTGTGCTCCGTCCACGTGGTTTGGGCAAGGTTGATTCTCTTCCCTTCAGCTTGGCTAACTGGCATCCTCCATTCCGCTGGTTCTAGTGCTCAATGCAAGGAAGGGCATATGATTCAAGTTAGTTCAATAAGATTCAGTCCCAGAACAGTGGCTACAATTGTAGGGGAAGAGGGGAAGCAGGCTCTGAGGATACCCGACCTTATCCCCCCACTCCCAGTACTAACTGTCCCCACTTCCTACCTCAAGCACTTGAGATGCTCCACCTGAGGATTTTCTCTAATGCTCTCAGACCTTGCATGGGGCAGACAAGGTGCTGTGCAGTCAGTGCCCCGGGGAGCAGCCCTCAGCCAATCACAGATGGGTGCTGGAGAATCAGTATCTCATCTCCCTTGTCCCCGGAACAGGGCATGTGCTCTGAACTATCTCCCTGCCGCCCCCACCCCCGAGGTCCCTAGTGAGGTGTGGTCTCTACGGTCTCACAGGGGTCCCAGTGGGATTGAACATTAATTGCCCACGGTGATAACCTGCTCAGGAACGCACCTCCCTTCCCTTCCCTCCTCACGTTCCCATTCCCGTTTCAGAGTTTTCAAGGGATGACTTCCCAAATAAATCATCTCTTCTTGAATCCTGTCTCGGTGTCTGCTTCTGAGGGAACCCAGCCTAACACAATAAAGCAAGGATCTACGTGAGAAAGCAGTCAACACAGAAGAGGTAGTGCAGAGAAAGAGAGAGAGAGAAACATTTTCGATGGCATCATGTTGGGCTGCTGGATCCAGCCATGCCTGAAGGTTAAATCACCCTCCGATGTGCCCTAAGGGAAAACATGGAGGAACTGGGATTCCAAGGTCTCTGTTGTGATTCTTGTCATATTTCCTTTCCACACCTCCCTAGATGGCTCCAGGTGTCTATCCCCACAGTATTTCTAGAGCCCAGTGACATGCATTCATTCCAAGGTCTGCTGGACCTTATAACTGAGAGAAGGTTAAAGCTACCAGGGTGTCACACAGTTCAAACCCTTCACTGCAATTTCATGCAAAGAACCTTCTGGCAGCTTCCTTTTCACTGCTGTGCTCTTGTCTGCCAAGCCAGTCTCAGGCCTGGGCATCCCCCAGGAGATGTTAACTCATCTCCCTTATCTGCTTGACTGACTGTCATCTTGACACATCACTGAGCTGGTGATGAAGCCCTTAATTAGTAGATGTCTCCAGGGCTCCCGTTTTGCCACCTCTTCTTCCATTTGTCCTCCCCGCACTTCTCTCCTCCCCCTCTCTTTAACGTGTCCGAAGAGGAACCCCCACCTGCTACTTCGCAACGCTGTTCCTTTGACTTTCAGAACCTCCACTCACTGTCACGGGGCCAGAGCCATCTGCACTCACTGCAGACCGGGCTCAAAGGGGAGCACCTTGAAGTGGGGTTATCCCATCTCCCCCCCCCCCCCCCGCCTCCGATCCCCACCTTGAAAGACACCTGGGACGCCCAATATGCAAATGAGGATACAGGTACACCTACCGGTTTTGGCCTCAGGGCGAGACCTGGTTCCAGTCCTAGCTCAGTTGCTTACCAGCTGGGTGAGTTTTTTAGCCTTTCAGTTTTCATTGTCCTAGAACATAAAGGGAAGAATGCTGACTTTCTTTTTGACTGCTGAAGAATATTCCATTGTGTGTATGTATGTGTACGCGTGCGTGTACATATATATGTAGATGCGCATATTATTCGGTGGTAAACAAGAAGGAAACCCCGCCATTTGCAACAACGTGGATGAACCTAGAGGACATTACGCTGAATGAAATAAGCCACACAGAGAAAGACAAAAATGGTATGATCTCATTTCTATGTGGAATCTAAAAAAAAAAAAAAAAGTTGAATTCATTGAATGGGGAGTAGAGTGGTGGTTGCCAGGAGCTGGGGGCTGGAGGAAATAGGGGAAGTGCTGGTCAAAGGGCACCAACTCTTCAGTTATAAGATGAGTAAGTCCTTATCAAATATACCACGTGGAGATCTGGTTTCTTTGAATGACTCCCAATTTCCAAAGAAAAAAAAGTCCATGTTGTCTGTGTGCTGTTGGTAGTGGAAGAACCACATGGAAAGGAGGATTGTCATCGGCATGATCTCATTCAGTGAAGGGGTCAGTCGATGAGATAACCCCTATAGAAGTCCATGGAGTAGGGCGCCTGGGTGGCTCAGTTGGTTAAGCGACTGCCTTCGGCTCAGGTCATGATCCTAGAATCCTTGGATTGAGCCCCGCATTGGGCTCCCAGCTCAGCGGGAGCCTGCTTCTCCCTCTGGCCCTCTCCCCTCTCATGCTGTTTGTCTCTCTCTCTCAAATGAATAAATAAATAAATAAAATCTTAAAGAAAAAAAGAAAAGAAGTCCATGGAGTAAATGCTCAGTAAATGCTTATTACTATTATTGTAATAGCAGTTGCTGTTGTTGAATGGGTCGTACTTTGTAAATTGTAAACTACCATTTAATTTAGTAATAAATACATTAACAAATATTTATTATTAACTAAGAGCTAAACATTGAGGATTCTGGAATACATAAGTTGGACCAAGTCCCTGTCCTCATGGTGTTTACATTCTGGTGCAGAACTATCCAATAGAATGGTCTATGATGATGGAAATGTCCTGTATGTGCACTGTCCAGTATGGTAGCCACTTTCCCCTTGTGACTACCGAGCTATTGAAATATTGCTGCTGTAACCAATGAACTGGATTTTATTTTTATTTGATTTGAATTAATTTTAGTTAAATTTAAATACCCACATTTGGCCAGTGGCTACTGTATTAGACAGTACAAGTCTAGTGGATGGAAATATACAGTTATTTGCAAGGTAAGTTAACATCGAATTTAGTAACCAATGAATTAGCAATGACCTATTGAGTTTCCACAAAGTGAGTATCCACAGAGCGCTAAGCATTGAGGGTTCAGTGTTCCGTAAGTTGGGCAAAGTGCAAGCTCTGAAGATAAGATATCGAAGCTAAAACCCAAATGGGATGGACATCGTTTTGTCTTGTGATAGTCATGTCCTGTGATGAGCTGCAGGAAAGCATTCTAGGCAGAAGGATCAGCAAGCACAAAAGCTGTGAGGTGGGAGCAAGCCTGGGTTGTGAGAGGAGCATTACAAAAGGCAAGAGAGGGTGAACCAAAGTGAGAGGGGGCATGAGCATGGAATGATATCAAAACACACAGGGACAGATTGTGGCAAGGCATTTAGATTCTACTGGGGCTCTGTGGGAATCCACTGGGGGCTTTGCATGGGGGAATGACATGATGAGAATAATCTGCATAAAAAGTCCCCTGGCTACTCTATCAATGAATCTCCAAAATGAATGTCCAAAACCTAGAATAGATAGAGATCAACAGTTGAAAAGTTCTTAGGGTCATCGAGGTATCAGATAATGACTTACTAGCATGCTTACAAAATATTCAGCACGCTGTCCGGCACAAAACAGGTATTTAAAAAATAACTATGGTTATTTTGGAGACTACTGGCTTCCCACGATGGAAACAATAGTTTATGCTAGCCAGTCAATCTGTCAGGGTAGAGTATTCATGAAACACTGTTATGGATCTTGAGTTCAAGGGCTTCTAGAATCAAGTTAAAGTCTCCTCCTTTAAATAATTCTGACACAACTGGAGAGAGAAGTCTGATGTTCTGCAAACAACCAAGCAGATCCCCAGCTAGGGCATGAGCAATGGCTGGAAGACATGAGTCCTCCTTGAGGGCTCTCCTAGCTCAAAGAAAAGAAGCTGCTAAGAAAGACATTCCCCTACTCATCCCCCCAAAGAATGCTCCTTTTGGAAACGATTGCTGAGTTTTTCCCATTTGGAAAGCATTGATGCATCTTCCAGAAGGAGATGAAGCCTGAGCACACACAGATGGGCAGCCCTGCCATTTCCTCAAGGGGAGGAGGAGATGCGTATGGATGTGTCCCAAACACAATGAATGGAGTTTTTTCTGGGCAGAGAGTGGGGGCGCACTGGGAATGGGGTACTGGAGGTCATTAAGCCTCTTGAGTTAAGGAACCATCTGTGTAGCGTGAAATGCCACATCCTGTCATGAGGAGACTAAATGGTCAGGGGCTGCTTCCAACAACCTATACTTCTCACCCCTCTGCTCCCCGCCAACTACCACCATCTTGAGCTCTACCATGTCCAGGAGTTAGAAGGCATTCTCTGTGACACTGGCTGAAGGCAATAATTTCTCCAGTTAAACCATAAAACCAGATGCTAAATACATAATATGGGCAAAAAGGGGGACAAAACAAAGGAGAGATCATTCAGCAGTTGCATGACTCTGGGGAGTGACAAACCCATGCCTTGCTGTACTCAACCTCCATTAATTACCCTTCATGTGTTGCTTTTTTTTTTTTTTTAAACCACCCCTGACCATGAATGGAAAATGAAGATTTTTTTCCTGTTTCCCACATTGAGAGACAATGGCACTGCTTGCTCGCCCCTTGCGGACCGTGTGACTTTGGCCAAACAAGATTTGCGATGTCTTTCAGTCTTAGCAGCTACCTTGGAAAATGGGGGGCTATCCTATCTATTTTACAAGTCTGTTGTAAAGATCAACGAGAACATGTGTGTAAGAAGTTGAGCACAGTGCAGGCATACAGGGGGGCTCAGTGGGACTTGCGCACCCTATGCATTATGTGCATTAATATAGACTAGCGGGCACCTGGGTGGCTCAGCCGGTGAAGAGTCTGCCTTTGGTTCAGGTCACGATCCCGGGCTCCTGGGATTGAGCCCTGCCTTGAGCTCCCCACTCAGCGGGAGTCGGCTTCTCTCTCTCCCTTTACCCCTCCTCCCTGCCCGTGCTCTCCCTCTCTCACTCTCTCAAATAAATAAAATCTCAAAAAAAAAAAAATGTCAGAATAGCAAGTACTCCATCAGTGACCAGAGCAATGCCTGCCACATTCCAGGCCATGGTGCGTGTGGTACTGAGTTGAACGTTTACAGCTGCCTAAAGACCCATCTTTCAAGGGTAATGCATTTTCAGAGCAGAGAACAGGGTCCCAGAGAATTAAGCTAACAGGGGCAACCTCGCCTTTGTGCAATGCTTTCTTAACCGGAGTCACACAGATTGGAGTCTGAACCACAGCTCAGCCATTTTAGCATCTGGAGAGCCTCAAACAACTCTCCTTCTAGAGATTCCCGGTTATGTGTTGCTGAAGTGGGGATAATAACACACATTATCTTGTAGTGCTGCGCCTTAATCTTAATCTGGTGTTTTATAGAGCCAACTGGAATGGTGGCTGCCACGGTCATTGTTATTAATATAAAATTCATGTTGCGGTAATAGAATTATTAGCGTTAATAATAATAGCGATGCCCACAGAATATTTAGTTAGCATCGATGCAACTTGGTGCGAGATCCAAGAGTAAGGGGTGCTTGCGTAGAAGATTACTATCAGCTCTATGCATTGATACATTCAAAAAAATAGTTATTTATTCTACTGTGTGCCAGACACCAGCCAAGGACCTGGGGACGCACAGTAAATATGACAGACGAGATCCCTGGTGTCCTGGAACGTCATAAAGGGAAGATTTGGGAAACAAACAATAAACAGACAAACGGTTAAGGGTATACATGTTGAACATGGCAAGTGGTAATCAGTTCTAAGAAGAAAAACTGCAAGGTCAGGAGAAAGAGCGATGGGCGGTCAGATGGAGGTGTGTTGTCAGGAAAGGTCTTTCTGATAAGGTGACATTTGAGCAGAGACCTCGAGGAAGTGGGGGAGTGGCCTTGTGGATATGTCCGGGGGAACAGCAAGTGCAAAGGCCCTGAGGCTGGAGGAAAGAGAAAGGAAACTGAGTAGGGTGGAGGATGAGCGGACAGGCTCTCACACAGTGCCATGCACGCTGTGGAGTAGGTGCACCATTGCGGGGTCAGCCTCAGAACGCAGCTTGGGGGCACCATGCATCCGAGCTGTTGTGCTGGGAAGACGCAGTTTTTATTTTCATACATTTGGGGAGTCCAACCAGTGGGTCTTCTGGTCCCCCTGGAAGTCACACCCGAGACATCTGCTAGAAATGGTCACGTTGAGACGGTAGGCGCCAGAACCCTGGCCACAGTCCCTGGCACATGGCCTTTCTGCAAGGCGTGTTAGGCGGATCTTTGGGAGGGTTTCTTCCCCGTGGCTTCCCTGGGACAAGATGCCAACAGCTCCCCGGGCTCACTCCCTGGGTTGCATCATCAGTGACGTCTGGGGCCAGAGAGCCCCAATTAGCAGCCTTCTGCTGCCCAGATGGTTGGGGGACACAGGAAGACAGAGGGGTCAGTGGCTTGGGTGGCTTTCCTGGAGTACAGCCCCTGTCCCTGCTCAGCAGGCGAAGGCCACATTTGGCCGGGGAGTAACTGCTTCCATTCCCAGCACTGCGACTCACCACCTTCCAGAAGCTGAGAATTCCCTTAGAAAACCAAAGGTCTGAGGTGTGCAGAAAAGGATAATTGGATGGAATGTGTCCTTGCCTCATGCGAAGGGCACTGCAAGGGGCTTGGGGCCCAGAATCACAGGAATGTCCTCAGTTGCACTCAGTGCAGCTGGGCAGCTTTGTCCCTAAGTCATGTCCAGCTAAAGGCTCTTAAAGATGCCTTCACAAGGTGACAGAGCTGAGTGTCCTGGGCATTTGCACAATGCCGGCTCCGGCCATTATGCTGAGTTATTTACTTACATATGGGCTTTCCCTGAATGTCCACACGAGACCTCTGAGGGAGGAATGATGATTATGACGCCTCCTTTCTGCAGAGAAGGACACTGAGGCCCAAAGAGATTAAGCAATGGCCTATAAGTCACACATCTATTAAAGACAGAGTCAGGACTTGAACTTCAGTGGTCTGAATACAGAGCCCATAACCTTTATATACTCCAACACCACTCCCCAGTCTCTCTTTGTCCCAGTCGTGTAGCCTAGGGGACAGTACATCTCATGGGAAGGGTCAGATAGGAACTATTTTTGGCTTTGCCAGCCATGTAGGCTCTGGACAGCTATAGGGCTCTGGTGTCATTGGGCAAAACTGCCACTGACAATATGGGGATGGATGTGAGGCTGTACTCCAATAGAACTTTATCTACAAAGGTAGGCAGAAGACAAGGTTTGACCCATGGACCATGGTTTGCCCTGCTATAGATGGTCACCCACTGTGTCTTTCATGGAGCTTACCACGGCACCCTTCCTTGGTAGGCGGACTCAGCATCTCCACAATATCATCCAAGAACCCAGATTCACTTCCCATTTTGCTCAACCGTCCTTAATACTATTGGCTTCCCATTATCATTCTTGTTGCCTCATGGCCACAAAAATGGCTGCAGCAGCTTCAGGTAGAATATCCCCAAAGTACAGGAAGTAGGGGCAGAGGCTATATAACCATTGCATAAAATTTTGCCTTTCATTCTTTTTTTTTTTTTTTTTGCACCAGAGAGGGAAGCCTCCTATGTACACCAGGCTTCCTCTTTCATTTCATTGGCCGGCACTGAGTCCACATTCACCCCAGGATCAGTCACTAGAAAATTAGGGAGTATGAACCCATTATACTTGTCTCCGAGGCTCAGGAAGGGCCCCTCGTTCTCACCAGACCTTGGGATTGCCATCCCTTACAGAATCAGGTCATGTTGGCAAGGAAGAAGGATGTGTAGGCTTTTGGGTAAGTGACACTATTTTTTTCACCCTGTCACTTTTAGGAGGGATTCAGGGAGTGGGGAGATCCATGCTGGAGAGGCTCCACAAACACCTCGGAACTTGTGCTAAGCCTCTGAGGTATGAGGTGTGGTAAGAGCCTGTCACTCACTCTTAATACCCAGCATGAGAGGAGCAGGCCTGAGCCCCAGAGCTGAGGCAGGAGGTGAGCTCAGGGAGGAGGAGGTGGGGAGACAGGTGTGAAAGGGAAGGAGGATTTAGCAACCAGGTCTGGCCCCTCTCCCACGCTCAGGCAGCAAGATTCCTGCAGTTTCAAAGCACCGGAATCTTGAAGGCTGAAACCACACAGGGCGGGCCCCAAAGCCGTTCTTAGACATGATCTCTCAGACTCTGGATCGCCTCAACCCCCACAGCCAAACGAGGTCTTCCGCTGCAAGAAATTGAACGTAGAGAAACCAGAAGTACTTAACCAGAGCTAAATTAAGCCTGTGGCACTCATACTTTCCCTAGGGTGGGATGGGAACCCAAGACCCACTTCACAGTGTGGGGTGCCCAGAGTGAGACATTGTAAAGAGACATTCTTCTCTATCTTGATAAAGCTGTTCTGAGATCTAAAGATGCAAAAAACATGAGATGTGAACTAAACACTTGCTATTCATTCATTCATGCATGCATTCATTCATTCATTCGTTCATTCAATCACTTTATTTTATTTTTTATTGTTATGTTAATCACCACACATCATTAGTTTTTGATGTAGTGTTCCACGATTCATTGTTTGTGCATAACACCCAGTGCTCCATGCAGAACATGCCCTCTTTAATACCCATCACCAGGCTAACCCATCCTCCCACCCCCCTCCCCCTCAGAACCCTCAGTTTGTTTTTCAGAGTCTATCGTCTCTCATGGTTCCTCTCCCCCTCCGATTTCCCCCCCTTCATTCTTCCCCTCCTACTATCTTTTTTTTTTTTCTTAACATATACTGCATTATTTGTTTCAGAGGTACAGATCTGTGATTCAACAGTCTTGCACAATTCACAGTGCTCACCATAGCAATACCCTCCCCAGTGTCTATCACCCAGCCACCCCATCCCTCCCATCCCACCGCACCCTCCAGCAACCCTCAGTTTGTTTCCTGAGATTAAGAATTCCTCATATCAGTGAGGTCATATGATACATGCCTTTCTCTGATTGACTTATTTCGCTCAGCATAATACCCTCCAGTTCCATCCACGTCGTTGCAAATGGCAAGATCTCATTCCTTTTGATGGCTGCATAATATTCCATTGTATATATATACCGCATCTTCTTTATCCATTCATCTGTCGATGGACATCTTGGCTCTTTCCACAGTTTGGCTATTGTGGACATTGCTGCTATAAACATCAGGGTGCACGTACCTCTTTGGATCCCTACATTTGTATCTTTGGGGTAAATACCCAGGAGTGCAATTGCTGGATCATATGGTAGCTCTATTTTCAACTTTTTGAGGAACCTCCATACTGTTTTCCAGAGTGGTTGCACCAGCTTGCATTCCCACCAACAGTGTAGGAGGATTCCCCTTTCTCCACACCCCCGCCAACATCTGTCATTTCCTGACTTGTTAATTTTAGCCATTCTGACTGGTGTGAGGTGGTATCTCATTGAGGTTTTGATTTGGATTTCCCTGATGCCGAGCGATGTTGAGCACCTTTTCATGTGTCTGTTGGCGACATTCAATCACTTTATTAAATGCCTACTCTGTGCCCCAAACTATTCTATTTTTTTTAAAGATTTTATTTATTTGAGAGACAGAGAGAGAGAGAGAGAACAAGCAGTGGGGAGGGGCAGAGGGAGAGAGAGAGAAGCAGACTCTGCACTGAGCAGGAAGCCCAATGTGGGGCTTAATCCCAGGACCCAGAGATCATGACCTGAGCCGAAGGCAGATGCTTAACTGACTGAGCCACCCAGGCGTCCCCCAAACTATTCTAATTGGTAAAGATGCTGCAATGGAAAGAATAAGTAAAAAATCCTTTTCCTTGTGAGGCCTACTTTCTGGTGAAGGAGACAAGCAATAAGATAAATAAGAAACCTTTATAATTACTTCCTTGAGCTAGCCATTTAACTTTTCTTAACTCATTTTCACCTATAAGATAGTTTCTTGATTGTGGTTAATGTTATGTGTCCACTTGACTGGGCCATGGTGCCCAAATATTTACTTGGTCAAACAGCATCATGGATGTTGCTGTGAGGGTGATTTTTGGGTAAGATTAATGTTTTAATTGGTTGGTTTTGTGAGCAAAGCAGATTATGCTCTTGAATGTGGGTGGGCCACACCTAATCAGTTGAAAGCCTTACTAGAACAAAGACTGACCTCTTTCAAGGGAGAAGGCATTCTGCCAGCAGACGTTCTGTGGCCTTGAACTGCAACATCAACTCTTCCCTGAGGGCTCCAGCTTGCCAAACCATCCTGCAGATTTGGGGCAGACCCATTTCATAGCATGGAGGTCTGAAGTGAGACGTGCGTACACATCCTGTTGGTTTTGTTTCTCTCAAGAATCTTGGCTAATATACCAATATACAGACATTGTGCAAAGGACTGCCCAGTAATTGTTTGTATTTCATGCTCATACAGCCCCGTGAGGTAAGTCTTTTTATCTTCATCGCTACTTTGTGGATGAGCCAAGTGGTCTCCAAAAGGTTGAGTAAATCACCAAGGCTACACTGTGGGCAAACAACAAAGTCAGGATAGGAACCCAGAGCTATTTGGCATCACGGTCTATACCTGAAACCCAACACACCCACTAGGGCCCAGTAGCCACATGCTGTGGCCACATCACATGCTCAGCAAGTATTCCCATGTGTGAAAACGTAGATTCCTCCATGCTGACCCCTGGGAAAAATCTCTGGCTATAAGAGTCAGGCCGAACAGAAAGTCAATGAGTCAAAAGCTATTCTGATCTGCTTTGGCAAAAAAGTCCTGTGGTGAGCTTCTACCGAAGGTGTGCACTGTGACAGGCTTCCTACAGTTTTGTGATGAAGCCTTAGGGGTTGTACTGCCCGGCTCCAAATCCCAGCTTCCCCACTAACTGGCTGCCAAGAGGCACGAAGGTCCTTAAGTACAGTAGTCCCTGTGAAGCTCTGAGTACAGTTCATGGCAAAATGTGTTTCATGAACATCAGCTCTTGTTTTAGGGATAACAGGGATGGATCCAGGTTTTATGGTGGGTGACGCTTACAGTGTGTGTGTGTGTGCGTGAGGTAGGGGTCCAGGGTCAGTCTGGCCATTGTCTGTGGCAGCCATATCTCTTCAGCATCACCAAGCCCCCAAACAAACAACTGTCTTAGTGTGGGGTCCTTTCATTTCCAAATGCCACCCGATTATTTTCCTGACAGTGGGGCATCTCAGGGGATTAGGCCATGTGTCTTGCAATGAGGCAGTCCTTAAAGAATGAAATTGTTGCCCGCACCTTCTCTGCAAAGAGGCGTCTGTGGCCTCCTCTTTCAAGGCCCCCAGAACAAACAGTACCCGTGATCTCACCCAACAGCACCTGTGATCTCTTCACCCAACAGCACCTGTGATCTCCTTACCCAACAGCACCTGTGATCTCCTCTCCCAACTGGGAATTAGACAGGCTTAAGAAATAATTCCTGAAGGGACAGGGCTGGGCTGGGGAGTGGATTTTTTTTTCTTTCTAAGAGTTGGTTGCAGTTTTGTAATATTGTTCTCCTGGGAGTGATGGAGGTGTGTCCTTTTTTAACTGGATTCTTGACAGGGAGTGAGGCAGAGAAAAAAAAAAAGAAAAGAAAAATGGGAGAACACTTCCACTCCCTGGTGCTCATGGTGATTTTAGTTATACGGGACTGTTCGCCGTTCTTGGCACTTGCATTCCTACCTTCCCAGCTGACCCTTGCCAAAGTCTTGTGACATAAACGAGGCTGGGGTTGGTAGTCCTGTGTGACAGGTGAGGCAGCTGAGGTCCACACGGCTCAGGGGCCTTCTTTCGTTTCCACAGAGTGACAAATGAAGCAGAAACCACATCTCTTAGTGACTAATCTTAGGCATATCCCATTAAATCACAGAGATCCTTGAGACATCTGGGTATTTTTAGCTCTGTTTTACAGATGAGAAAACTGAGCCCCAGAGAAGTAAAGTGACTTGTCTAAGATCACTTCTATCATCATCATCATCATCACTTGAATTATAACAACCACAATAGATATTATTATTATTATTAATAGTAGCTGGGTGGCTACTATTACTATGTCTACTTGCTTGAAGTACATGAATTAGTTTACTCCTTATAAGAATTCTGTGAGATGGATATTGCCATGATTCCCATTTTATGGGTAAGGGAACTCAGGCACAGAGAAGTTACTTGCTATAGAGTGGCAGAGCTGGGATTCCTACCTAGCAGCCGCCTCTGGAACAGCTCTTACCTACTTCATTAAGCTGGTTAAGTACTGAGTTGCTACTTAAAGAGCCTGGGTCTCCAGATTTGTAGCCCAGAAGATTTCCTACCACTTCACTAGGTTCCCCTTCTCCTTCCTTCTGCACCTGACAGAACTCCCTTTCCTGCCCTCTGCCCATTGCACCTCTTGCTAAAGGAGCACCCATTTTGCTAGGGGAACATGTTCCTGCGCATTGGCTTAACAGCCAACCCTACTAACTCACTAGCTGTTTGGCCTTGGGTGAGCTGTTGAACTTGTCTGTAAAATGAGAAAAATGATGGTAACTAGCTCCTTGGGTGTTGTCTGTATCATGAGAAAGGAGGTGTATAACACCAATACTTCAGCACCAGGCATGGAGAAAGTGCTCACTATGTGCTTAATCAAATATCCCGAAATTGGGCTTTAAGAATAAGAATGTGTATCTTTTAGCTTAGGCTATGTTATGTTGCAGTGACAAGCAAGCCCCAAATCTTAGAAGTACGTTACGGTATTCCTCAAATACGCCATGGCTACTATGTGTCAGCTTCAGCTCGGCTCCCTACCATTTTTATTCTGGACCCAGGCTAAAGGGGCAGGGTCTATCTGGGGTAGTATTCATCTTTTGGCATAAGAAATAGGTAGGTGGTGACAGACCATTGAGGGGCTCTGAAAGCTTGTGCTCAGTGTGGAATGCATCACTGATCTTTCATTGGCCAAAGAAAGCCACCTGGATGAACATGGCATCAATGGGACAGACAGTTAGCATTCTCCTATATGGAGGGTCCCTTGGGGAGCGAGATTCCATCAGGAAATATTTTTAATAATGGCAATTCTTCCACAGTGGGATCCAAACAGGTGCTGTGAAGGACCGATGGGGTACCAGCCCCAAGGATCCACAAGAGCAAAGGCAAGGTGGGTGAATGTAACACAGACTGGGGAGCTGTAGGACTAGTCTGGCTGGAGGAGAGGGTTCGTGTGGAGTATTGGACTGTGGGTCAGAGACTACTCATTAGATGGGGCATATTAAGCAATGATTGAAGGCAGGGACAGTGGGGACATGTCTTAACTAACACAATTTACTACATCTGGAAAGGATCAGCAGTCAAGTTCCCTTAGATTGGATGTTGTAGGCCCCTTGTGTTAAATTCATTCATGGTTCTCAATACTTCTTGGGTGGTCTTCCAATTTAGTTATTCCATTATCACCTTTAAGAATTTTACTGGAGGCCCATGTTTTCTTTTTTTTTTTTTTTTCTTTTTTTATTGTTATGTTAATCCCCATACATTACATCATTAGTTTTAGATATAGTGTTCCATGATTCATTGTTTGTGCACAACACCCAGTGCTCCATGCAGAACGTGCCCTCCTCAATACCCATCACCAGGCTAACCCATCCTCCCAATCCCCTCCCCTCTAGAACCCTCAGTTTGTTTTTCAGAGTCCATCGTCTCTCATGGTTCTTCTCCCCCTCCGATTTCCCCCCCTTCATTCTTCCCCTCCTGCTACATTCTTCTTCTTCTTTTTTTCTTTCTTAACATATATTGCATTATTTGTTTCAGAGGTACAGATCTGAGATTCAACAGTCTTGCACAATTCACAGCGCTTACCAGAACACATACCCTCCCCAGTGTCCATCACCCAGTCACCCCATCCCTCCCACCCCACCCCCCACTCCAGCAACCCTGTTTGTTTCCTGAGATTAAGAATTCCTCATATCAGTGAGGTCATATGATACATGTCTTTCTCTGTTTGACTTATTTCGCTCAGCATAATACCCTCCAGTTCCATCCACGTCGTTGCAAATGGCAAGATCTTATTCCTTTTGATGGCTGCATAATATTCCATTGTATATATATACCACATCTTCTTTATCCATTCATCTGTTGATGGACATCTTGTGGAGGCCCATGTTTTCATGTATCCCTCTCATGAGTTTTGCCTCATCCTCATTCCACCAATAAGATGACCTATAACATTAGTCATGTAAAGGTGCTCGTTTTCATGACATCAATGAATCTATGTTCTGTATTAGTTTGCTAGGGCCGCTATAGCAAAATACTACAGATTGGGTGGCTTAAACATACAGTGATTTTCTCACAGTTCTGGAGAGTAGAAATCCAAGATCAAGTGTCAGCAAGGTTGGTCTCTTCTGTGGCCTCTCTCCCTGGCTTGTGGATGCGGCCTTCTTTCTCCCTGTGTCCTCATGTGGCCTTCCTTCTGCATGTGTCTGTGTTCTAATCTCCTCTTCTTTTAAGGACACCAGTCCTATTGGATTAGAACACACCCTAATGATCTTTTATAACTCACTTACCTCTTTAAGGGCATTATTTCCAAGTGCAGTTAGACTCTGAGGTACCTGGGGTTAGTCCTTCAGCATATGACTTTGAAGGGGTGGGGGAGGGACACAGTTCCGATCATAACATGTTCCAAAGAAATATCATACCATAATCATATTATACCATAATACCAGTATGACCATAAGTAGAAGTCACTCTAACTTGCCATAAATAGAAACACCTAGAACAGTGCCTGGTAGATGTTCAATATTGTTGAATAGATGATCTAATGATAGTAAAGTAAGTGCAAGAAGACAAAATCATTTTATAACATTCTGAGTAGATACGGGTGCTTGTTCAAGGCTCTTAGCCTGAGGTTCCTCTCTTTTTTTGCAGAAGGGAGATTGCAGGTTCTAGAAAGGAGTCAAAGACACATTAACAGTGACCGAAACTTCCCGCTCTATTCAATTAGAAGGACTGAAAAAGAAAGAGAACAACTTTCTTTATATATGATTTAGTTTCGCTCTTTTACCTCCTAAAACCGTCCGCCATCCCACTGATGGCTTATGTTCCACACCTCAGGAAACATTGGCCTGCCCACAGGACAAAGGTATGCTCTGGCTGGGGCACACAGAGTTCTCCTGACCTCTCTACTACCCCACCTCTCTAGCCACATCCTCTGCCTGTTTTCCCACCACCTTATATTTCAAGTTGTCCCATCCTTGTCCATATCTCACATATCCCTCTACTTCTGCTTCTATCCTGCCAGCCTGATGAAGTCCTCTTCATCCTTCGAGACCCATCCAAGGATGCCCCTGGCAGATGGGTAAGTTAAAAAAGTAGAATACAAGCTAGCATTTATAGTACAATTTCATATTAAAGGGAAAAAATACAAATATTGTTCTGGAAACCATACATATGAACTTAATAAAAAGTGATGGGAGGATGGTGATTTATTTTCTTTTTGCTTATCTGTGGTTTCTGGTATTTTGACAGCCAACATGTATTCTTCTGTAATTGTAATAAAAAGTCACTTTTGATGTTTTAAAAGAGCAAGTGTCTTCATGTTTTCTTTTGGGAACTCTTTTCCAATATTATCCCGCAGGATACATGCGCATGCACACATGCTCAGACACGCCCCAGGCAGGTGAAGATAATAACATTCTGCTACCTTTACATTTTGCACATAATTCTGTCATTTTATTAATCACGTTGATTTGACATTATCTATTTACTTATCTCCTTCCCACCCCAGTCTACGAGGCAGTAACATTTAGACGTTAAGAGCATGGATCCCAGAACCACAATATCTGGGCTTGAATTCTGGACCCGCCCCCTCACGCATTTCTTTACTGACTGCTGGGCATGGACCCCGTATCAGGTACTGTACTTGGCAGACAATGGCCGTGCATTCCTGGGACTCCCCCCAAGACAGGTACCGGGGAGTATAATAAATCAGCAAACTCAGCAGGAAATTAGAAGGTGTAAGCGCTGAGCAGAAATGATGATGTAGAAGACAGTGAGAGAGGCCAAGTGTGGAAGAATGTGTGAGGGGGACAAATACCCTTCACTGGAGTGGTCCGTCGAGGCTTGGCAGAGAAGGGAACTTTTGAGTAAGAACATGCAAACAGTGAAGCTGTGATCCGCACAGATCACTGGTGGAAAGACATTCCAGGTGCAGGGGATAGTCAGTGCAAACAGAACATGAGTATGCCTGGTACTGGGGACTCAGTTGTGGCCCCAAACCCCATATATTGAAGTCCTAACCCCCAATGCAACTGTATATGGTGACAGGAATTAATTAAGTTTCAATGAGGTCATAAGAGTGGGCCCTGAGCTTCTAGGACTCGTTCTTACAGGAGGAGGAAGAGACACTAGGGGTGTGGGTAAGATGGGGAGCAGATCCCTCAGGGTCCAGATTCCTAATGGATGGGCATGGGGGTCGGGGAGAGAGAAAAGCCGGGGGTGAGTCCAGTGTTTAAGGGATGAGCAATCAGAGGAGGTAGCAGCTGTCAACCAAGTCGGGAAGGTGTGGCTCAGTGGTTCCCAACTATGGGCGATGTTGCCCCCAGGGGACACTGGGCAGTGTCGGGAGATGGTTTGCGTTGCCACGAACTGGGAAGTGCTGTGGGCATCTAGTGAGTAGAGGCAGGAAGACTGTTAAACACACTTGCACAGGACAGCCCTCCTTCCGCAACAGTGAAGAACGATCCAGCCCAAATGTCAGCAGTCCTGAGGTTGAGGAACCCTTGTATGGTACGCAGAGCAGGGTTGGGCTGGGCATGAGACAGGTCACAGAAAAGATCAGTGGTTCAGATTTGGACATATTAATTTCCCTTACTGGCTCTCTGTATACTGGTCGGGTGATATTAGGACATTATTTGACCTCTCTGGACCTCAGTTTTCTTATCTGTAAAATGGGGATAAAATTTTCACTTATCTCCTAAGGGTTTCATGTATAAATGTAAAGCACTTGGAATGGTACCTAACACAGAATAAGTGCTCGATAAATCTTATCCATGATTATTGGAAGGGACAGTGTGCCTTATTCATTGCCAGCACCAAGAACAGCCCTGGCATGCAGAAGCACTCAATGAATGGTTATGGACTGAGGCACCAAACTGATCCCAGGGTTACTGTCCGACTATACATGGCTTTTCTTCAGCACCCACTCAAGCTGGAAATTAAAAGTGAGCGTCAAATGTCAGGTTGGTCAGCTTATTTCCCCAGAACCCGGGTAAGGACATGCAAAGTAAAGTTTCAGTTGAAACTTACTAGCAGAAAAGCATAGAGAACGAGGGGCCAGGTGTAACCAAACCCTCACTGTCAGCTCAGGTAGGCTTTCCAAGAACCTCCCACTGGCTCTCCCTGAAGCCTCGGCTTTGTTTTTTTAATGCAATTTCACTTATTTACGGTTTTATAATTTATCATTCAAGTGGCTTTACCTGTCAAATTTTGTTAACTTATTAGTTAACAGACAAAAGTTTCATTAGGTCCAACCAAGCAAGAGGTCACACAACCTTTCAATCACGATGCATGCAGCGTTAAGCTGTACTTTTGTTACTGGAGCTCATCGATTCATTTCTGCCCAGTGACCTGAGAGAGTTTCTCTTGGACTCCAATCCATCCTGCTGGGACATCTTCTGGAGCCTGCAATGGCTTCATTGTCCTCCTGTCCCTCTATCTTGTAGCCTATAGGGATGCTTTCACATGGACCAAGCTTCAACCTGATGTGTGACTATATGCCAAACACATGGGGTGTGGGGATCTCTCCATGAGCCAAGCAAGCATGTTGCTCGCATTCCTTGTGTCTACTAGGATGACTTCAGGTGCAAGCAGCAAAGTTAAACTTCATGTCCAATATCAGAATGTTCGTATACATATGCATCTGTAAGATATAAAATCTGGCAGAATAGATCACTCAGCTGTAGAGCAATCCCAACGTTGGTTCATTCAGTGGCTCAAACTCATCATCAAAAGCCTTGGCGTTACTCACCATTGTATTCTTGACAGCTAGCGCCATGCTGGGTAGATAGGAGCTCAAAGAACTTTTGTTAAAAGGATGAGAAAAAAAAGAGTAGATTTGATTCCAGCTTAAGGCCCTCTTATACTCGCATATTTCTTAGCCTCCCACCAGGACACAATAATGTCCAGGTAGAACAGATTATTTTTTCCCCACGTTGGGATTTTTTTCATATTTTTGTTTTAAAGTATTTCCTATAAACAAGTACAGACATACATATATACATATATTATGATTTTATTTAATTATATGTTACTTACACATCATGTACCTAGTAGGTTTCAAGAATAGTAAAATTCATGTCCATGTAACTTACTGATCAGTGTTAGAAACAGGACTTAAACTACTGGATCTTTCTGTGTATCCACCTCCAATCACATTTCTTTCCCTTCTCACTCCAGAGAGCTCATCGTTAATCTGCGTGTTATATCACTGCTTCATTATTGTCCTTTCGGTGTTCCTTTTCAAGAGCAAGACAGCATTCCCATGGACACCCAAGACTTTCCTCATGTTTTATTGGCCAGAACGGGGCCACGTGCCTGTCCACTAATTGATCACAGGAAAGAGGTTGAGGTTGGTTATCATCTGCTTGAGTTAATCAGGATTTTTAGTTTTTTAGTCTTGAGAGGAAAATTCCAAAGGATGTATTAAAGATTAAATCGTAACACATATGTTACCTTGTCATGATGTTAAGTTACTCAATTATCAAGAGCTATTTCTTCCGATCTATAGGTCAGCTTACCCTGCCAACTGCCATCCTGAAGCTACACACACACACACACACACACACACACACACTTACACACAACTCTGGAATTGGATAGTCCTGAGTATATATGTCCCAGCTCAGTGATCAGGCATATTTTTTTTAACTCTCTTTGCCCTCATTCCGTTGACAGTGATTTTTATATAGCTGTTATGTGCCAGACACTTAGGTGCCCCAAATATAATGATGAGGAAGAAACCGAATCCTGTCCAGGGGAGAGAATAACCATGATCCAAAGACTCATACAAATAAACACAAAATCATAATTCTAACTGACCTGGTGAAGGTGAGCTATGTGCTGTGAGGGTCCATGATGGGCGCTCCGTGGAGGGCTTTGCTACAAAGTGATTGCAATGGGATCCGGAGGAAGAAGAAGCATTGGTGAGACTGCAGTCGCCATGGGCTGGACGTGGCCCATATGCTACGTGAGCAGAGAGAGTTCTCGTCTCAGGAATTTTGCAAGCTGCTCATTGAGCACTGTCATTAATAAGAACTAAATTATATATACATAAAATTAAATATGCTATATTAAAAAAAAAGTAATACGTTCTCAAAACTCATCACTTCCTCATTATCCTACTACCTCTGTGCTCTCAGGATCATTTGTGAGTGTTATAGTCAGATGGTGGGGATGCTCCTTAATGACCAATTGAGCTGGTGAGGCTTCTCTTCCCGACCCTGTGTTTCGGTGACGTCATGTGTATAGCTGGACATTGGCCACAGTGGCCATATTTACACCACAGAAACTGGCAAATGCTACAGATCAGGTTTTGTTTTTTGTTTTTGCCTCCCTCCCCCGGAGAGCCAGTTATTAATCACCTACCAGCATGCCACGGGGCCAAGGGATCTAGAACGTTCTAGGCAGTAGGCTCAGCCTGTGAAAAGACACTGTGATGGAGAATAACACAACACATTTGAGACATTGAAGTAAGGTCACCGAGAATATGAAGAATCTCTACTCCAAAGAGTTTTTGGGACTAAACGAAATAATCTGTGTAAAAAGGCATTTAACACAGTTCCTAGTACATACTAAGTCCTTGATAATCAGAGTTAATTTTTTTAATGCTCCTTGGTGCTCTGTGTCTTCAAATAGTAGTTGTGTATATTTGGGCCCGGCAGTTAGAACAGCACGGTGGTAGGGGCTACTGGCTGCCCACCCCATATCCACCCCCAAACTGCAGGGCAGTGGGGTGCTCAGTTAGTAATATTTGTGATCTCAGGCTCCAGGAAACGAGGGGCATCCATGTCGCTTAGTGCTGACTAATGTGACATAAGCTGAAGGTCTCTGAAATAGCTCGCTGTTTGCTCATACTTCCTGGGATGCTCCCACATACCTGGAATGCGGATGTGCAGCTTGAAGGTACAAGAGGTGCTTTGCATGGGGTTACAAGCATGAAAATGAACAGGGAAGGAAAAACAGAAGACCCGGATCACCGATGCTAGCAGTGAGCTATTGGAATTGCCCTAGATTTTTTATGCATTTGCTCTGAAACCCCCTATCCAAGCCACTGAGGCTAGATGTTCTGTTACTTACCGCCAAACACATTCCTCACTGCTGCAAAGTGGATTTTCCAGCCATATGGTATAAAAAGCAATATGGCACCAAGAGGTCGGAAGACTCTAGAAACCTGCTGCAGGAACGGTGGGCGAGAACAAATAGGATCAGCACCACGTGAGAGTTTGTTACCCATGTCCTCAGGCCTCACCGCTGTCTCCTAATCAGATTTACCTTAAACAAGATCTCCAAGCATTTCATTAGGAGATTCTCACAAAGCGGAAGGTTCCCTGAACTTCTTGATTTGCGGACTCCTGCCTGCGGAAGATGCCCTAAGGATGCAAAGCCAGAACCTACCATGTAAGCAGATTTTTTCAATGCTATGTGGACCCCATCCGAGGCCTCAGAAGGCAATCAGCGTTTGCTCTGAGCAGCCATCCAAAGTGATTTCCAGATTACCCAACACCCAGAAATGAAGCCTAAATATCCATTCCTTGATAAACACACTCAGGCCCTTGAAAGTTCAAACTCTGTGTTGGGTCCTGACCTCTGAAATATTTATACACAGTGATGCACCTTCCAGATAACATCTCCTGGAATCTGCCTAGCAGCCAGGCTGCAATGGGGCCAGAGTTAATAAATGCTCGCCCTGTCTATAATTCAGCAAGAGAGCTTTCGCCGAGCCCCCAGACGCAGCTAAGAATAGGCAGGTTCCTTCTCGTCTTTGAGAGTGCCAACATCAAAAATAAGTTTCCGTTTCTCTCCTTCCTCCTCCAGACTACACTTTAGAGGCTCTCGGCGTTGGTGCCACCCTGGCCTATGCCCAAGAAATATCCTTGTTTGTTGGAATGGATTCAGCTCTTGGCTGATTTCTTCCTTGTACTATTCCTTGCCAGACTAGTTCAAGCTTGGGTCATCCCTGTTTGGGTTTCTTGATTAACCCCAAGTCTCCCAGGGAAAGGGAGAGACAAAATGCTTTGTTAGAGGAACAACGCCATGGGCCAAGCCAGCCTGAGCTTGTCTTCTCTCCCCATGCGGACTCTCTAGAACAACTCTCCTCTTTCCTGCACTTGGCCAGTTCTATGCTCTGCCCCTGTTGTGGAGCTGGGTTTCCCTACCTGTCCCCCAGACTGAAGGAGAGCCTGGAGACCAGGAGCCTCAGAATGCAGCAGACTGAAATCAAATCTCAGCTTCGAGGGGCGCCTAGGTGGTTCAGTCGGTTAAGCGTCTGCCTTCGGCTCAGGTCATGATCCCAGAGTCCTGGGATTGAGCCCCGCATCGGGCTCCCTGCTCAGCGGGGAGCCTGCTTCTCCTTCTCCCTCTGCTGTTCACCTTGCTTGTGTGCTCTTTCTCTCTCTCTCTCAAATAAATAAATTTTATTATTTATTTATTAAATCCTTAAAAAAAATAATCTTAGCTTCAACTCTCACCAGCTGCGTGACCAGGAGTAAGTGATGTAAACTTTCTGAACCCCCACGGTCCCTGTCTGTGACATGGGGGAGGATGATGCCTGCAGACGGCTCATGCCAAGAACTTTGTACCCACCCACTAGAATATGTCTGGAGAGGGGCAGGATTGTTGCTTGTGTTGGCTGCCTTTGGGTCTCCAGAACCTAGAACAATGCCTGGCCTGTTGAAGTTACTCGAAAACTGTGTTCTGGATAACCGATCCTCACAACAATCCTATGACGTAGGCTCTATAACTCTTCCATTTTGCAGATGTGGACACTGAGGTTCAAAATGCTTAAGTCTACCGTCCAAGGTCACATGGCCTGCATGGGACAGAGCCAAGATTAGAACACACACCCAACTGGCTCCAAAGCAGCGCCGGCCACCCTACTGAGCGGCAGACATTAGACAGTTGAACAAATGTGCATGCATATTTCATAGGCCATGAGGCAGTCAGGAAGGGCTGCTCCCTCTTCCTCTTGACCTCCCTGCCCCACTCTGCTTTCTGCCCCCCCCTTCCCCAAATGCTCCTTCATGTTGGAGAACAATATCATGAAGGGAAAAAAAAATATCCCTTGGCTTGGCTTCTTCAGGTCCCACAGGTGATAGAAAGCAGGCCTTCAGACCCAAGGAAGCGTGGAAATGGGGCATATTCATCTCCAGGACATTCTAAGGACTTGGCGTTTTTGCCCAAGACCATAGCTTTCTTTTTCTCAACCTTGACTTTTCCATCACAGGTGAGTTGTGGCCATACGTCTACATAGTATGTATGATCTTCTCAAAGTGTGATCTGTAGACTAGCTGCTTGTTAGAATTCAGATCCCTGGGCCCTGCCCCCAACCCACTGAATCCAAATCTCCAGGGGGCGGCGTGGGGTGGCGCCAGAGTGTGCATTTTCCACAACCTCCACAAGATACCCGTACTCTTTCCCTCTGAGTCTAGATGCAGGTCCAATACTTGTGACAATGCTTCCAACCCAAGGAAGCATGGAAATGGGGGCATATTCATGACTTGTGGTCCCTATCTTTTACTCATCAACTCTCAGTTGAGGGTCTCAAATGTGCCAGGCACTATTCTAAGGGTCATACAATATGGCGTTGGATAAAAAGCAAACTCTACCCTCTAGCTGCTTACATTCTACTGGAGCTAGCAGAAGAAACGAAACCCATTTGCCACCTGGGTCTCCCTGGACTGCCAGAGTAGGGGTCTGGTCTGAAATACCTCCTCCCCAGAGGTCAAGCATTGCTGTTTTATCTCTCAAATGGGCACATCACTCTCCGTTCACGCCCCATGTCTGAGTGTCTGATCAATTGCTAAGTCCTATCATGCTTACATCCTACCATATTTTGAATCTGGTCACCTGTCTGCATCGTCACTGCATGGTCCAGAACACCATGAACGCTCACTGGGCAACAGCAACAGCCCCGCTCCCACCAGCCCCTCTATCACCAGCCCTCACCTCGTGATCCACACAATGGCCCTAGCACAGGGCACTGGAAAGTCCTGCTTAGTGCTTTCATTTGGACAGCAGAGAGCCAATACAAGGTAGCCCAGTGCCATCATTTCTGCAACGACCACTGAGACCAGTATATGCAGACCCTGGAGTCAGATCGCCAACATCCAAATGTTGGTTTTTGCCACTTTCTTGTGCGTTTTTAACCTTGACCTTGACCTGTCTGAGCCTCAGTTTCCCCATCTGCCAGACAGAAATAAAAGTTACACTCACCTATTTATAGGCTTATTGAAAAGTTTATGCACATGAATATATGTAAAAGGTTTAGAACCGTGTGAAGCATGGAGCAGTGAGCACGCTAGAAGTGTTATCCATTATTGATTTGTTCATCTGGCAAAGTGTTGTGGGGGCAATTAAAAGACACAAAGTACCTTAAGTGCGGTACAGAGTGCTCTTGCATCTGAACAGATAGAACTGTTATTTTCCCTGATCACGCCAGTTAGCATTTTTTTTAAAGATTTTACTTATTTATTTATCAGAGAGAGAGGGCGTGGGAGAGTGAGAGAGCACAAGCAGGGGGAGCGGCAGGTTCCCTGCTGAGCAAGGAGCCCAATGTGGGGCTTGATCCCAGGACCCTGGGATCATGACCTGAGCCGAAGACAGGTGCTTAACCGACTGAGCCACCCAAGCATCCCCAGTTAGCATTTTTTTAATGAACTACTCACACACAGGACAGTGGGCACAATGAGCCAACTCTGCAGGGACATGGACTTCCAGATGCCCACCCTTCCTATCTGTGTACCTAAACCAATGTATATCTCTGGAGTTCTCTCCCGATTAACTGCAGGAAGGATGTGGCTTCATGCTCACCCACTCCAAGCCTGACAAATCTTTAAGCTCCCTCTCTCTGCTCACGAGCGTCCTGGCCCCTGACCATTGTCCGTGCAATGGGAGAAGGCCCCTGGTTGCTGATCTCTACCTGTGGCTCCTGGCCCAGAAAGTCGGGCACCTCATCCCCTCCCCTACCAACCTTCCCCCCCACCCTCCTGACTATTCCTAAGTCCTCTGTCAGTGTCTGTTAGATTTTTCACTGAAGGGGAAAAAAAAAAAACCTACTTCCTAAAATGTTCAAAAGTCTTTCCTCAGTTTGTTATTAAAGCAATTATGTAGCATAACACACCGAAATTGCAAAAGGTATTCTAATGGAAAACAAATGCTCCAGACAGGCAACCGACTGGACTCAGAATCTTTATTGAAAAATGAGGGGAAGGCGATTAGTGGGGGAAAGGCAGGGGAGGAAAGATTTTCCACCTGGCCTTGGACAGTACATCAAACGGCCGTCAAAAGGATGCTATTTATAATCATTATTGCTCTGTCTTTGGAGCCCTGTTGGTCTGACCATTCCTCCTGCCTGTTCCTTCCTTCCCTATCCGTTCCCCACTCCCCACCTTTGCACGCAGCCTGGTTCACATGGCCACCATCTTTTAGAGCTGGGTCACTAGGGGCCACGTCCTGGAGGAAGCTTATATGGTTTGAGGTCCACGTGCCAGCCAGCCAGCTTCCCATGTGTCTCCATGGGGTCCCGACATCTTTACAAACTCATTTCAACTTCCCTAGACGTAACTGCCAACAACACAGCTCAATACCTAGGAGAGAAGCCGGCCCGCCCGAATGTCCCATGGAAACTAAGTGTTCTGGGGATATGGGCCCAAGTAGAGTGAATGCCACAGGAAGAAAGAAAAGCCAAGGGGAAGGTACATTCATTGCACAAACATTTATCAGGCCCCTGTGACATACCCAATGCTATGCTCGGCACTGGAAAGATGTGGGTGAAAATAAAAGTGGCACAGAGCTCCCTTTGAGGGTTGACATTAATGGAGACGGTAGATTTAAGCTTGAGCCAGTGCTGCTTGGAACCACGACTTGGGAGGATTCTGAACTCAGAAGAGAACAACTCTGTGATGGATTATGGATGCCATAGACACAGCAGGGAGGCATGGCAGCACTGTACGTGTTTGACAAAGCGGTCTGCTCTTCTTCAACTTGAACGTGCATGCAAATGAACGGAGATCTTGTTAAACTGCAGATTCGGATTCAGTAGACCTGGGGCGAGACCTGAAAGTCTGCATTTGCAAGCTCCTCCCAGGTGACGTGGATGCTTCTGGTCTGTGAACCACACTTGGAATGGCGAATGTCTTGTGGAGCTTACGGATGAAACGACCACGTTCCAGATCAGTCATTCTTGGGGTCAAATAACTTTGTCTAAATCGTTGAACTGGGGAACAAGAGATTGCAGGGTAGATTCTGAAAGAGCAATTTGGCATCTGCTCTCCCAGGGTCCCCAAATTGAAGGCAGGGGTCCAGCCAGCTCAGACCTTGAACAGGCGGCTTCCGTTAGT
The DNA here is from genome assembly GCF_004348235.1 of Phoca vitulina. Lineage (NCBI taxonomy): Eukaryota > Metazoa > Chordata > Mammalia > Carnivora > Phocidae > Phoca > Phoca vitulina. Next base: position 4,612,635 of record NW_022589749.1, on the reverse strand, counting down.
CGGTTGAGAACAAATGAAGGCTCCCAGAGGGCGGCAGCCTCGGCTCAGATCCCCAACCAGGAGTTCAGATGTTTTTCCAAACCAACTCCAAAGCTTCCACATGTCTCTGGGGGCCTCCTAGGCGCTCCAGCTAAAGCTCCAGAAGGTTACATTCCTGGGTGAGCCCTTGGGCAACACAACCTCCCCCTTGGCTGAACAGACGATCACTTCAAAGGTCTTCTTTCTTGTGGTATTTTAGTACCTCTGACCTTGGCCAAGAACCACCAGCCCAGAGGCGTATGAAAGTGAAAAAGAAAAGGGGAAACATCGTTCATCGACTTCCCCACTCCCAGCCAAGCAAACTCTGCCAAAGCTTTTTGCTTGGACTAAGTTTGAGTTTGCATGAAGATCCAGTGGGACCTTACAGGGTCAGTTACCCCTCAACTTAATTCCGCACCTGAACCCTCTTTTTCTCAGAGGAGCAGAAGGCCCCCACCAGGTAGATGATGTGGTATTTTGTTTTATTTTGAAAGATTTATTTATTTACTAGAGAGAGAACATGAGTGGGGGGGAGGGGCAGAGGGAGAGGGAGGATCTCAAGCAGACTCCCCACTGAGTGTGGAGCCTGATGCAGGGTTCGATCCCACGACCCTGAGATCATGACCTAGCTGAAACCAAGAGAAGGACGCTCCACCAACCGAACAACCGGGGTGCCCCTGATGTGGTGTTTTACTTTTTATTTATTTATTTTTTTAAAGATTTTATTTATTTGACAGAGAGAGAGACACAGTGAGAGCGGGAACAAAAGCAGGCAGAGTGGGAGAGGGAGAAGCAGGCTTTCCGCCGAGGAGGGAGCCCGATTCGGGGCTCGATTCCCGGACCCCAGGGTCAAGACCTGAGCCGAAGGCAGATGCTTAACGACTGAGCCACCCAGGCGCCCCCTGATGTGGTATTTTAAATACTGCAGTTGCTCAAAGAAAATCTTGTAACCATGCAGTGAGAGGAGTGACACAGTGTACAGGAAATCTGTCCTTGGTGACCAGCTACTCCTCCCCTGAGCATGGGTGGATAGAGAAGAGGTAAAGAGCAGAGGACTTAGAAATCCAACTCTTGGGGTTGAGATCCTAGCTTCACCACTTACATGCTATTATCTCATACTCTTTCCTGCTCATGTGCTGTGGCCTGGCTATACTGCCAGTTTCCTGTTCCTCTAAGCTCATTCCTACCCCAGTGCCTTTGCACCTGCTATTTCTGCTTAGAAGCATCTTCCACAAATCTTCATGTGGCTGCTTCCCTCTCATCATTTGAATTACACCTCCTATATCACCTCTTCAGAGAGGCCTTAACTGATCATACTGGATAAAGGAGCCCTCACCCCACTCTGGCCATTCTTTAGCACATTGCCCCAATTCATTTGTTTCATGGCACTCATCTCGATCTGAAGTGGAATTGTAGCTTTTCATCTGTTTATATGTTAATTGTACATATTTTCCTTTAGAATAGAAGCTCTGCGAGTTTAGGAATTTGTCTTCTGTTCACTGATGTATTTCCATACACTTTGAAGAGTTCCTGACACATAGAATGTATTCGGTATGTATTTATTATTACTATTGAATAAACAATCTCTCGGCCATAGCGATTGGCTCAGGGGTAATTTTGTGATTCAGACTAGGCCAATAAGAGTGTTCAGGGCTGTTAATAGAAATGTTCTCAGCTCTTGAGTTAATGAAAAGGAATGCTGTTTTCCACTGGAAGGGTGTGGGTGTTGACTGTCAGAAGTTATCTTGCCTATTGGGTAGAGAAAGCCTGTCCAAGGGATAGGTTAAGCCCTGACCACAAAGCATGAGCCATGCTTGAAACCCAGGAAGATCTACCTTTGGCCTTTTCAGTTACAGGGACAAGACGTCACCTACTTCCTCCCCATAATCAAAGCTTAAACTGAGCTCGGTTTCCGTCATGCAAAATTGACAGAATCCTGAGCAATACATGCTGGACTAGGGTAGGATGGGGGTTATGTAACCTCTCTACCGCTCCCGAGCTATGGGACATTATCATAGGTCAAATGATGGTTCCCCCCCGCAAAAATATGTTCACCCAGAATCTGAAAATGTGACATTTGGTAAAAGGTCTTTGCAGATGTAATTAAGTTAGGATCTTGCAATAAGATCATCCTGGATTATCCAGGTGGGCCCTAATTCCAATGACAAGAGCCCAGTAAGAGATGGGCAGGGGAGGTTTGAGAAGAAGGAGAAGGCCACACGAGACAGAAGCACAGATCGAAAGGATGCTGTCACCAGCCATGGAATGCCCAGAACCCTCAGAAGTTGGTAGAAGCAAGGAACAGATCCTCCCCTAGAGCCTTCTGAGATGTGTGACCCTGCCAACATGTCCATGTGGGCCCAGGGATACTGATCTCAGACTTCTGGCCTCCAAAAACTGCGAGCAAACAAATTTCTATTGCTTGAAGCCATCAAGTTGGTGGTGAGTTGTTCCAGCAGCCACAGGAAACTACTAGAGACCTCCTATAGCCCTTTTTTAGTCTCAGTTCCCTTTTATAGGAAAATAATAATTCCTGCCCCATTCCTATCAAAGAAGGGATCAAGTGATGCCAAATTAGCCTGGCCCCAAATCCCAGCTCTGTCACCTGCCGGCTGTGTGTGTGATCTCGGGCAGCCCTTGTTTCCCGAGAGCCACAGTGATTTTATTTGTGAAACGAGAGCATTTGCGACACTCTTCCCATACATTTGTTAAAGGATTAAATGAAGTAACACATCTGAGGTTCTTTGTGCCTCGCCTGGCACACAGCTAGTGCTCATTGAATGACAATTTTCGATGAAAGCATGCTTGTATTTGTTCACAGTGATGTTGCCCCCTTACGGGGTTCACTGTCAAAGAAAACCTTGCATTATTATTGCAGGAGGCTCCGTGAAACGCCGATGAACAGTACCATCATTATTGTTAGACCCGTGATTTTCGAATGTCATGATTAGTTACCAAGGTGGCTGAATAGGAATTATTCGGAGAGATGACTGAAGGCACCGATGACTGGATTCTGCTAGACGCTCCTTAATTGAGAGTCAGGAAGCAGGGCCAGGAACGTGGGTTTCAAATAAGCCACGCAACATGTGGGAGCCCCTCTTTTAGATCAACATGTGTATGATTATTACTTAGGAAACAGTTGCTGAAAAGTGCCAGATACAAGCTACCCGGTGCGCCCTTCTGAGAGTCCACGCCTGGATCTCCTCCTCACTCCGGCGTCCAGGGCCAAGGGCACCGCAGGGGTCAGCCGGAGACAGCCGCTCCCCGAGGGTGCGTCCCACCAGGACCATTTTCAGGAAGTCAGTGAGAGTTTTCTTCAACTCCCACAAACCCTGTGATGTGGTGTTCCCTGTCGGGCAAGGCCGAGGGAACACATGCGAGGAATCAACAGCATAAAAAGCAATGGAATCCATAAATCTCGGGCATGTTGTCTGCTTCCTTAATTCCAGTTGCAGAACACCAGCCAGGACCTGAAATCACAGCCAGACCCGCAAGCCGCCCCATCTGCCTTCGAAGGCCATTTGCTGGAAGGGGAGGCTAACGTTTGGAAAAGCTTTGTATCTCTCTGTTATTTATCATCTTCTTTAACCTTTGTTGTTGTTGTCGTTTTTTAACGGAAGAAGCAAAAACTTGAGAAGTTAAAAGACAGTGTCTAACGTTCTTGCCTATGACCTTGAGAACTACAGGTCATGGGCGATGCTGAGCATGGTGGTGGAAACCCCAAGTGTTTCCCAGAGGCACACTGTTTGGGAGGGAAGCTGCCCCCTGAATTCAAATTCTGCCTCTGTGTCATCCACATGGGATTCCGGGCTCACTCAGAACCAAATTAAGAAGAGAATAAAATATTTCTTGTATCCACGTCTTTAACTGATAAAGAACAACTGAAAGAACACTGAACAGGCCCCCTGTCTCAGGGACAATAGAAAGTTTCCATTCTCTTAGCCCCTTGTCACTCATTTACATGCCAGATCTCTGGAAAGTTTTGAGTTTGTAAAAACTGTTCAACTGTGCTCCAAGCACAGGGCCTAAAAGGGGCCAGTTGGGGCTGATTCAAGCCCCAGCCTCAGGATTGGATTAAGTTCGTGGGCTCCGGCGCCGACTGACCGACTTTGAATCCTGGCTATATCACCGCCTGGATCACTGCCCCTCTGTTTCTCCATCTGTACAATGGGCACAGCGGCAAGACTTCTGACTTTGCATTGGTAGTTGGTAACTGGTAAGTCAGCCCAGAAAAGCATTTGAAAAGGAGCAGCCCAGCATGCAATCAGTTCTCCCTGTGTGTTAGCTTGTAGTATCCTTTTGCGAAGCTAAAATGGGGCTAAATCTGTCTGATTCAGAGGCATGGAGGAGACGGAACACCTGCATGCATGATAAGGTGACTGGACCAGAGCACAGGTGCTCGGTCAAAGCCAGGTGTCCATTTTCCTGTGGGTGGGTGTAAGTTTCACTTGCAAGCTTTTTTTTTTTTTTTGCACGGAACGGTGGGTATCACTGGGCTGCTAGCACATAGAAGGGCAAGGACTCTCTGCCCCTAGACAGAGAGACACATCACTCAGTCATCAGTGCTTGGGGGCAGCCATGTGGCCGTGATGGCAGAAGCACATGACAGAATGGAATTTGCCAGAGTCTTGGGCCACACTCTCCATGCCTGGCGCTGTCCTCCCGGGCTGCAGGGACACGAGACGTTGCTGTCATGGAACCAGGTTGCAATTCTCCCCGGACGGGAGGTCCGTCAGCACTGTGTACTCGTTCTCTCCTCACAGGCTGTCCTCAGCCTCCTCGAGTGATGATTTAACACTTCAAGCCTCTAAGACCAGAGCCACAGATGGCAGGGGCATTGGGCTCGGGACTAGACACGGCAACGTGTTAGGTGAACAAGAACATTCGTTCTGCCCATTTTAAGAGTTCCCTCGGCTTTTTTAGGGGCCTGGTGCCAACGGCTGGCTGGGAAATAGAAGCTTCTGAGCATTGCCAGGGTGGCAGCAAGGTGTAACACTGTAAGTGATTCTTCCCGCATGTGGAGCACCTCCTGCTGACGGACGGGAGCACAGCCGTGAATGAAACAGACAAACCACCCTGCCCTCTTGGAGTTGGAGAGGAGGATCAGGAAAAAGATGAAATGACATTTGTCACCCCTCCTGGTCCCAGCTTTTCTCTAATGAGAGGCACTGAGCAGAGGGTCTGTGAATGGTTGTTTCAGTTGTGCACTGCACAAGCCCAGCGGGGGTGGGGGTGGTGGTGGCAAATCACTCTGAAAACTATCAGGGGCCCTGCCTAGAGTCCTTCACTGCCCAACCTGTTGGACAATAACCTGCAGCCCTGGGGAATGGGGAGGGTCACAGTGTTGGGTTATATTTACACAGAAACCAAATGTGTCAAGCGGGAAAAAAATGCATACAAGAAAGCTGTTACTAGTGGGTCTAGTTACGAGTTACTAGTGGATCTAGTTACTAGTTACTGGTGGGTCTAGTTACTAGTTACTAGTTACTAGTGGGTCTAGTTACTAGTAGAGTAGCTCTTCTGCCTGAGTTGGTCTGAATATCTAACACCTACGAGAACAACATCCATCTACGGAGAAGTGACAATGTGTCATATTTGGCATTAGTTTAAAATATATTATCTCACTTAAGGTCACCACATGAGGTGTGGCCGTGCCAGATGCTATAACAAATACCATCCCTTAGTCTGAGCGGCCCCACACAACGCATATTTGTTTCTCACTCATACAAGTGTCGGATCAGGTATTCCTGGCAGTTTTTATCCACCCAGACTCCATCCAGATTGTGGCTCTGCCCTGGTGTGAGGCCTCACCACACCCTGAGTCTATTCAGCAGAAAGGGAAAGCAAGAACACCAAGATGCAATACACGCGCTATTATAAGAGCCTCGTTCTGGAAATAGCGCGCATCAGCGCTGCTCACATTCCATTGGCTAGACTTCAGTCACATGACACATCTTACTACAAGGGAAGCTGGGAAATGTAGTCCAGCCATGTGCCCAGGAAGCCAAGGAGAGCATGCGCTGCAGTCTCTGCCTCAGCTGGCTTCCTTATTCCCATTGTGCAGGCTGGAAAGAGAGGTTCAGAGCTGTTAAGTGACTTGAGTGAGGTCACACAGATTACAGGAATTGGCAGTAAGATCCACATGATTTAGCAACCAAGAAGACTCTTCTATTAAATAAGGACGTGAAATATTGAAACTGAGAAAAGTGCTTTTCCATTCATGTCCTCCGGTCTTACTGTTAACTCTCCACGGAGCACTATTTCCTGTCCTACTTCCTCTCTCCCAGTTTCTCTCTCTCTCTGTCTGAGATTCTCCCCATACTCATGTCAATTTCAAATGTTATTTCCTCTTTGAAGCCGAAAGCCTCCTCTGATGCATGAAACAAATCCTTATGCATTTACCTCATCCCCCAAATTTTTTAAAGGGGAGGGGTCCTGCATTTCACTCATCCCTGGATTTTTGTAACATTCAGCAGGTACCTGACTCCCCATGGAGGCTCAGAGACTTTCCTCAGTGTGAGGTCAAAACAAGCAGAAAACTTTTAGGAACACATCTTCCTTATCTATATATCTTTCCCAAAGTGATGCTTGATCCTAATCTTTGTAAAAAAAAATTCCTGGGGCGCCTGGGTGGTTCAGTCGTTAAGCGTCTGCCTTCAGCTCAGGTCATGATCCCAGGGTCCTGGGATTGAGCCCCGCATCGGGCTCCCTGCCCCGCAGGAAGCCTGCGTCTCCCTCTCCCACTCCCCCTGCTTGTGTTCCCTCTCTCGCTGTGTCTCTCTCTGTCCAATAAATAAATAAAATCTTAAAAAAAATATTCCTAGTCTTCTGTATGCTTTAGAATTAAGTTTAGTTGTAACAGAATCCAAAACTCACAGTGACTTATACTAAGTAGAAATGTATTTTTCCTTCACATACAAATCTGAAAGTAAGGAGCCCAGAGCTAATACGAATCTTCTGCATCTCAATGTCCCAAGGGGCTTAGGCTCCTTCCAGATTTTTCCTCTGCCTTCCCTAGGAGGTGGCCTGTGTTTGCATAATCTCAGTCGGCTGCCAGGATGGCAGTTATTTTATTCACCCTCCAGCCAGCAAGAAGGTGAAAGGGACAAAATAAGGAAACAAACAAACAAAGGTCTGGGCTCTGGGAGAAGGTTCTCATGACTGATTGGCCAAAACTTAAGACTCAAGGCCAAACCTCGTAGCGAGAGAGGCTGGAGTGTTTATTCTTGGTGAGTGAGTGTATGTCTGAGGAAAATGGTGTAGATGTATGCTTGGGGAGGAGGGAGCTGCTGATGGGAATGACAGAGACGAGAAGGCATGTGGAAGGGAGGTAGCAGTCTCCGACACCTGCCCAGCTGGCCTTATAGGAGATGCCACCCTCTTGTTCTAGGTATCTTTCTCTGACTCTTAGGGCAAGAGCTTCACTCCTTCTCCTCACTTCTTACCCTCATTAACTCCTCTGTACCACTCACCTTAACTCTATGTGTGAATTTCTCATCTGAATCATCTAATCGCCAGATCTTTTCATTGGGTGATATTTACTAGAGTATGGTGCTACCCCACCTGCATGAGCCCCCTCTTGTACCTCCTTGTCTCCATATGATAAGACTATCATATTCTATCATGATAAGAAGAAGAGGGTCAGCTTCTACAGGGTGGCCTTAGCTAGATCTCTTCCTTTTTTAAAAAATTCTTATTCTGATTCTTCCTTATCCAAGAGGAGGAAGCAAGTCCGATGGGGACTTGTTATTAGGGTATAGGATCAGGAAGCTCATTTACATCCGAAGCCCCAGTCAAGCTCTACCAGAAAGCTCAGTGTTTGGTGTCCTTGAGTGCTGGCTCAGTTATTAATTACTACTGTGTATTAATAAAGCAGCACGCTATTTCCTCCTTGCTGTGTGAACAGCCTCCTCTGGAAGGAACCTTTCTGGGAGGAGAGGTGAATGTCAATGCATTGTGGTCTCAGGCTTGGTACCATTCGCCTCCGGTGGAAACTTCACCCTCACCTTTACTAAGCACCTATAATGGGGAAGGTATTTCATGGTGCTGCTCTCATGCACTCATCACAAAATCCCCATGCACTTTTTCTTAGCTCTATTTTATAGATAAGGAAGCAGCGATGCAGAAAGGTAGACCCTTTGGCCCAAGCTCATGAGTTCGGAAGAGGCAGAGGTTCCAAAGCTAGCCTCCTGATTCCAGCCACTCATTTCACCTCCTGGCTACATCTTACCCCTTCTACTCTCATTTCCCCCTTGTTTCATCCTCTTGGTGCCTTTATATATTTTCTAGCTCATTTAATCTTACTTCATTGTTCATGTTACTTAATTGTTCTTTTTTTTAGTAATCCCATCAAATTCTTACCAGAACAATAAACAAATTAATAGTTTTATTTAATTGTCTGTGGATTTTAATTTCTTCCTCCACTAGACGTCCAGTTCTTTGAATTCCGTGACTGGATCTCCATTTCTGCAACCTTGGGATGCTCTTCCCTTGACACATTGCCAGTCCTCAATGCATGTTGAAGGAAAGAACACAGTTCCACCTCCTCCCTCTCCAGAGCTAACCAGCAAATTGGAATTCTGTTCCCTGGTGGAACAGTCACTGGCCTCTTGAGCAATCTCTGTCTGGATGAGGATGGGTTTTCTTTGATCTGTCTGGGTGATCTTGGGGGACTAATGAAGTCAAGCTGGGCCAGCAGATTTGGTCAGCATCTGGGTCTATGGTCCCAAGTGGTATTTGGAACATGATTCCAAAGGAGATGTGTCTGCCATCCCTGAGCCCAACATATCATGATGGCAGCTGAGCTTCTAGAATATCACAAGCCCTGACATCTTACCATCACTCATGTGGGACAGTCTCAAGTCATTGTCTTTCCTTGTGTTTGGTTTGGGTAGAGCAAAATAACTTACCTTTATTGAATATTGTTCAATAAGTCTTTTAAACATGTATTAATTTGGAGCGCCTGGGTGGCTCAGTCGGTGAAGCGTCTGCATTCGGCCCAGGTCATGACCCTAGGGTCCTTGGATCGAGCCCTGTATCAGGCTCCCTGCTCAGCGGGGAGCCTGCTTCTCCCTCTCCTTCTGCCCCTCCGCCTTGCTCATGCTCATTCTCTCTGTCTCTGTCTCTCTCTCAAATAAATAAATAAAATCTTTAAAAAATAACCCATGTATTAATTCATTTGATCCTCACAATAACCCCTTGAGCTAGAAACTACTATTATCTGCATATCTACAGATGAGAAAACTCAGACACTTAACTAGGGTGGTTAGCTTTCTCAGGGTCACACTGTGATGGTGTTGGGGCTCCGATCCAGATATTCTGACTCCAGAGCCTGTCCTCTTAACCATTCCACTATATGAAGACAACCAAAATGTGGTAGCAACATGGAGCATCCACCCCCTGCTTAGTGGGCTTCCTGGAAATGCAGAGTTGACCACATGGAAGGCACAAATCACCAAGCCCACGGGTTCCCTTGGCCAATCTTGTGCTACTTTGAAATGATACAGGGTGAGAAGGTGGTTGCCACTGTAGTGTTATGAGTTAGGCTCACTGGGGTCTGATTTCTGCAACTATTTCTGGGTGAGACAGCATCTTTCTAGCTATATCTGTCCCCCTTCTAAAGGCCAACTGAGTCATTCCCCCACAGGGTTGGATGCCGAGAGAAGACATATTATATAATATGAGTACACCCACCCCCAGGCCCTGGTGTTTGCTCAGAGTTAAACACTTGACTCCAGCTAAGCCAAAAGTATTTCTTGCCTAGGAATCTGGACTTGAGGTTGAGAGAGAGAGAGAGTTACTCTATTTCAATGTCTTAATCTCAATGTAAGAGTTTACTGATGGTCATCTTTGGTCACTGTACTGTGGGGGGGGGGGGCGGCGGGGAAGCCATTCAACTAAAGGGTAGAGAAGAGGAAAAATGTAAGTCACATTTTTCCAGCTCCTCATTCCTACCCCTTTCCCAAACCCACCTGCATCCTTGCCTTTGGGGTGTGATGTAGAACTTTATTCTTCCTGTAAGGTAGCTTCTGGATTCCATTACTTGCAACCCAAACACACACACTCTGTTCCCTCCACTGGAACATCGTATCAATAACTTTCTGAGAGGGTGGCTCTTCCTTTAACTCATCTTCTAAAATGTTGTCTTTAATTTATCATGTACACGGTGTCCTTGGCACACTGAAGGGCATGCTAAATGAACGAATAAATGAAAAGACATCTGATGACTCCCTAGCGTCACTTTGAGAAAATTCGTTCCCATCTTCGAGCCTCACTTTCCCCAACTGTGAAATGAAAACCAGAGGGCAAGGGGGCCACGGAAGACTAAAGGTAAGAAGGGCAAAGTGTCTGGCACAGAGGAGGTGCTCCATGAATGGCGGCCACTTTGGGTGGTGGCAGTGGATGCGGACATCCATCTCTTGAGCATCTCCAATGATAGGCATTGGATTTCTGCCTCGGGTCACGTCCCCTTCCTAGGTTTTGACTCAAACCCCCAGCAGGGTGAGACTGTGGAAAAGGAGTAATCTGAAATTAGATTTGCCACTACGATTCCCAAATCAGAATCCATTTTCATTGACTGTGTCTCTATGCCCTGAGCCGTGCAGCTGTGCTGGAGATTAAACAAAGGAGCACAGATCTGTCTCCTAAAGAAGGGAGAATTTCCTGTGCTGATCTGTCAAGATATTTGCTTTCCCACCATTTGTCTGGGTTGGATCCCAGATGCCTCCTCTCACTGGCCTCCTCCCTTGCAATAACCAGAGATAATATTAAGCATCAACTCATGGAATTGAGAAGAGAGATAGAAACGCATGAATGTCAAAATCTCCAGGGTGCATCAAAAATAAATATAATTCCTCTGTCCCCACTCCCCGTTCCACATGCCGGGGATGCCCAGCATTTATTTGTCAGCTGTGCCGGCAGGTCTGGGAGGGGAGACCATGGAAGAAAACAGATCAGGGACATGGAACATATCCCTGGGGTGGGGCAGGGGGAGGGGCAGTTGAGGGTCCATAGCTCAAAAAATAACAAGTGAGCAAAGCCTGTCTCTTGAATGTCCCCTGTGAAGGCTTTATCCCTGTTTCATAATAATTTTAATGCAACTGTATACATTCAACAAGTTCCCATGGTTTGTGAAAGACCGATACCAAGTGTCCCATTAAAATAATGGAGGCATTGAGGCCATTTGCAAAGAAAATGAAATGGGGGGCTTGGCTTTAAGATGAACCGCATTGTGTAAGTCACCAATATGTCAGATATTGGTGGAAGCAATAAAACAGAACCCATATTGTGACCATGTACACAATCTTTTTCTTCTTGAATCAGCTTGCTCTTCTCTCATGGGTAATGGGAGCTGAATCTTAAAGCAGTGTGGTGGACAAGACACCAGACTGGAGCTAATGTAGCATGTTACATAACTTGGGGCAAGTAACTGTTACAGTAGCAAGTAGCATGTTACATAACTTGGGGCAAGTAACTTTTACTTGGGACTCAGTTTATCCATCTGGAAAAGGAGCTAATAGCACCGTAGGTCGGGAAGTGCACCTTTGGCTTACAGGTCAGAACTCTTGACTGTCCCACCCATAGCAGATGGCATTAATCCATCCTGTTATTCTTTCCTGTTGATTCCAGATGGGTCTCAAGATCCATCTCAACCCAGAGATTCAGGAAGCCATCGCCAGTTGATCAAAGATAAACTCTAAGTTTCTCCGTCATTCCTACACCAGGAGATTTTAAAGATCTGCATATTGGGCAAGCACTATATTCATGTAGGGCAATTGTATACATCGCAACCACCCTAAGTAAGTTTGTAGAGTTAATTTTTACTCTCTTACCTTCTGCCAAACTCTAAGCTGTCTTCAAAAGAATATCATTAGGGGTTAACATTTCCAATGGGTTGAATCCTTCATCCCATAAAAGCTTCACAAGAATATGGAAGAACGAACTGGGGATGACCTCAAAGTGATTCAGAGGACAGTTCCAAATTATCAGTAAAATCTGCCCTAGAACCATAAGACAAGGATGCTTCATTGGACTCATATGTGAGGTTTCTCCACAGACCCAAGCTCAGTCCTACCCACTGGGTAATGACTCATTTTTCTTTCAGATTATGCCTGATAAAAACATTTATCTGCCTCTCGGAAGTCCTTGGAAGGAACATGTGAAATTATGGCTTGATCTGAGAAGGTTTTTACACAACATCTTAGGAGCAATAAGTCCATCCTGAAGCTTGCTCATCTGCTGAGACTGACGCTTCCCCAAAGTACTTGCACTGTGGACAAAGAGAAACTGGTCCAATGAGGAAAAACCATGAGCCTCACCCCCATTCATGTGTGCATGCTCGTGGACATGACTATGCCTGGCCTCAGGGGTATTAAAATATACATATGAGTTTTTTCTCCACCAACCCCAGTATTAAAGGTAATGAAACTAGAATCCCATAGAAGGAAGCTGTCTGGCACTATTCCTTGGGGACACAGGCCATGAAACTCACAGTGGCCCATCATCCAAGTTCCCATAGTGCAGAATCTTCTCTGGTTTGGGCAAATGTCCAGCAAAGTAGGGGTATCAGAATAAGGCTCAAGATAGCAATGGAAGCAGGGTTTGGGTTGGAGTGGGGGAAACTATTTTGAATTCTCCTCCTTTCACTTTCATCTGATGTACCTACGTCTCCGAGTAGGATGTCACCTGAGATATTGCACACCCAGCACTTAGCACAGCGCCTGGCAGGTGGAAGGAGCTCAGTAAAGGAAGGTACTCAGCAGATAATTACAATAGCATCATAATAGGCTCCCTGCTCCTGACTTTATCTTCTCTGGTCCTCTCTCCACATCTCAAGAGTGATGGTGACAGTGAAGATGACAATGATGATGATGATGATGACGGGGCAGATAAAAGGAGCAAGTGTTTTCCCATTACCAAGCGCCCACTGCGCGCCAAGTAATGCCTACATCACCTCACTCAATCCTTTTAGTGGTTATAAATACCATTATGCCAATTTTAAAGTTATGGGAAATGATTTGCTAAAATCTTAACAGCTAGCCACTGTGAGAGTCAGGATTTGAGCCCCAACCCCTTCTCTTAGTCACTCACTTGGCTATACTATCCTGCATTCACTCACCCAATTATGAGTTATTGGGGACTTATTGCTATAGTCTAGGTGCACCATTTCTGATTCTGGGGACACAGCAAGGGATGAATGAGACAAAGAAGGTCCCTACTCTCATACAACTTACTCGATTTTCGTCAAGGAAGACAGACAATAAAGAAGAAGAGTGAACTAGATGATTTCAGATAGCAGTAAGGACTCCAGAATAAAGAAAAGAGTGAGATATAATACAGTGATGGAAGGAGGAAGGACAATTAGATTGGGTGCCAAGGAAGGCCCCTCTGAGGAGGATACATTGAGAGCTGAACATAGGAAGTTGGTCTCATATATGGGTCTCAGGGCAGATCATACCAGATGTGTGCAAAGGCCCTGAGGCAGAAATGACCTTGGCATGTTTAGGGAAAATCAAGGCAACCAGAGTGGCTGAAGATGAAGGAAGTGATCATTCCAGCAGTAGATGAAATTGAAGAGGGAGGCACGGGTTAGTTCCCTTGACTATCCCTAGCATTCGACACAGCACTTGGTACATACGAGATGGTCAATAACTGGGTAACGTCTCCTTTTCATTAAACTGGTTCCTGACCAGACTTCCTTTCTCTTTACTGCGAGGAATGCTTTTCCATATTTCTTCTTGTTCAAAAAGCAGTTTGGGCTAAGAAAATTCAACAGTTATGGTTAAGCAAAGAGGACTGGAAAGAACTTTCCAAGCAGGGCTCAGATGACCTCCTTCACGCAACGAACATTTCTTGAATGCACACTTGGTTTCTGCCCAAGTAACTACAGCTCCCATTTGGAAGGTAAAGTTGGTCCTGTTCTTCCTCAGAGCTGAGGAAGCAGAGTCCTATCCATGGGCCACCCTGGGCTCAGGCAAGATCAAAGTTCCAGATGGATGATAAACAAACATGAGTCAGAAACCCCCAGAGTCACTAGATTAGTAGTTGAGGAGGTCAGTTTAAAAGTCTCCCAGACCTTGGCTGGAATCCTGCATCTGCCGCTTTCTAGCTAAATTATCCTGATCCAGCCACTATACTTTTCTCAGCCTCAATTTCTTCATCTGTATGATGGGGATAATAATAATACCTTACTCATGAAAGGATACATGCCCTCTTAGTTTATGTGTGGTCTACTCTGCCTAAGCCTGGCATAGAGTGGATGTCACTAAGACAGGAAATATTACTGTTACTCATTGTTACTATTATGTAGATAATTTTTCCTCACAAAGGAATCTGGAGTAACTATTTGTCCTGTAAAGTGTAGCCAGAGTGTGATTTGAAAGAACAATACATTAGAAGCCATGAGTCCCAGCTTTGCTTGCTGCCTTATCTTAGGCAAGTCATTTCTCCCATCGGAGCTTGGAGGTACCATGCTTTGCCTCTCAGATCTTTCGAGACCTCTCACACCTAGAGCAGAACATGAAAGCAAGCAAAGGCTGTGCTTCGCCAAACCTACAGTGCCTTTCCTGGTAGAGCGAAGATCCGTGCAGCAAACCTCACACATTGATCCTGTGTATATTGGCATATGTAGTCTCCACGTGGGGATGACTATGTCAAAACAAGCTTTTTCCTCTGCCCCACGGGGTCAGCCTCACTTCTGAAAAATCAAGCAGCTGACCGATCCTGGGTGCAAGCATCGTGGGAGTCAGAGCCTGGAACAAAGCACGCGCTCACATTCCATGATGATTATGTCCAGTGATGAATGAACCAGCTTCTCGACAGGGAGGAAGTTTCTACAGGTTGGGGTGACCTTCTCAGCAATGTGTTTATTTGACAGCCCAAGGCAACAAATTCGCAGAGAGGAAGGGAAGGGAAAGAAAGGTTATTTAAGCACAAGAGCATCATGTCAAGTCTGCCAAAAATGTGTAAAACCGTAACAACAGGAGATCCTATGTGCACGTTGAGAAAGAAAAAGAAGACAGTCAGAGATGTAAGGTCCAAAAGAGGAACCGAAGCCAAGAAGCTCGTATTTTGTCCATCTTAGCACTTAGATGTATTAATTGTTATTGAATCCCCTCGGCATATAATAAATAGTCGAGAATGATTTGTGATATGAATTATAGACAGGAAGTCATCCTTGTTGGCTGGAGCTACTAGGGAAGGTGTTACAGGTTAGATGGGTTGTGGGAGATGGGTAGGATTTGAATTGCTGGGGGCGGGAAGTAACTCAGGAAAGACGTTAGCTTTAGCAAAGATCCTCACGAGAGATGGAGCTAGAGAGTGTTGGAGGATGTATTAGTCAGATGGGGCTAGGCTAAGCTGCTGCGGTCAGTTTCCCTGGAATCTCAGCAACTCAGTGTAATAAAGGTTGATTTCTCCCTCATGTTGGATGCCCAGTGCAAGCTAGCCATGGGCTCTGCTCCACACAGTACTCCAGGACCCAGGCTGATGTCAGCACTGACATCTGTTCCCTGCATCATCCGCAGCATGAGTTCTCTAAGGTCCCCAGAGTAGGGGAAGAGATCTCATGGAGAACTCACACCTGCTCTTTGGTGCTTCGGCATGGCAGTGACATAGGGCTCCTATGTGCACATCCTACTGGACAGAACTAGAGACCTGGCTCCACCTGATTCAAGGGGGCTGGGAAATGTAATAAGCTCATGGGTATCTGTGAGCCATAACTCGTTCTGCCCATGGTTGGAACAGCTTACCGAAGTGGCAAGCTTATTCTAAGCGAGGTAGAGAAGAGTTAAATATCTGTAGCTTTGCTATGGCCAATGTATATCCTGGAAGTCTCTCCAATCACATAGGAAATCTCTTTCTGCAGTGTCCTGAAATTTGTCAAGACATTAGGAAAAGATGTCTCCATTTTTTTTAACCTTACGATGCCAGAAGTATTGGAAAACAACTCCACCATTTTGTCTCTTGGACTCTTCTCAACAATATAGGAATGAATTCAGGTGCCTGCAGAATGGAATTCTTAAGAAGGGCAGACATTCTAAACTTACTTAGAACTGAGGCCAAGTCCTAGCACCACCATATTTGTCAAGGTCCTCAATCTTCATTTCTGTGTTCATTCCTTCAGTTAATAATTACTGAGTATCTACTACACACCAGCCCATTAGGCGGGAAAGATTCAAAGGGAATTCATTGATATGGTTCTTGTTATCAGTAAGCTTTCAGACTAGTGGATGAAGCTTGCATTAAATGGGCTGACAATAAAGCAAGAAAGACAGACTTTAGGGAAAAATTCCTTGGTCATTGTAATTGCAAAGATCCCTGAAATGGGGGAAGGCAGTGAGTCTCCCTCCTTAAAGCCATCAAAGCACAATAGGACTATTTCCCTGTGTCCCTCAAATTTTTCCAAAATATGTGGGAATGGGAGTGACTGGGGACAGTTAATAAAACATCCAGTCTCTTTGCCATTGGTCAGATTCCCCATTTCCAGAAAGATACCTGCTCCTCTTAACACCCATGAGTCACCCTAAAGATCTTTGATAGCACCCAAGTTCAAGACCATTGATCTCAAGAAAAAAAAAATGACTCAAATTACTAGAAAACCACTGGGTGTGATAACCATACTTAGGGAATAAGAATAAAGAAAATATAACATATCTCACTGAACAGAGATGAGCATTAAGGGTAATCATGAATCTCCCAGACTTTCCAACATATGACAGCTACTATGGCAGACTGTATTTTCCAAAAATAGTTCCAACACCATCCCTAGTCTCGTCAGTTATTCTTACAATATGAATTTGGCCATCCTCCCATTGGAAGGAGGTAGTGAGATCCCTCTGTGTGAATCTGGGTAAGCTCGTGACAGTAGTGAAATGACATGGTATGACTTCTGAGAATAGGTCACAAAAGGCAACAAAGCTTTGCCTGCTCCTCTTGGGATGTCCACTTTTGGAACCCAGCTGCCATGCTGTGAGGAAGCCCAAGGAGCTTTGTGGGAAGCCCAAGTCCCACGCAGGCTTCCCAAGCTCCTGGAATGAGCTGCTATGCTGTGAGGAAGCCCATACTCTATCCCCACCCAGACAGATTGTATGGAGAAGCCATATGCATGTGTTCTGGCCAATAGTCCAGCAGAGGTCCCTGACAATAGCCTGCACCAACCACCAGATATGTGAATAAAGATCTTCTAGATTCTTCCAGTCCCCAGCTGTCAAGTCACCCTTAACCTTCGAGTCTTCCCTGATGAAGCCCAGGCATCCTAGAACTGAGACAACTAATTCCGTATCGCCCTGTCTGAATCCCTGACCTCCAGAATGACAAAATGGCTGCTTGACACCACTCAGATTGGGGGCAGTTGGTTCTACAGCAATAGTAACCAGAACAGCTACTCAATATAGTTGAATCATCTAAATATTTAGCCCAATAATAACACTCTGGTTACAAGAGCATTCTAGTTAGGTGACTGACTCTTGGCTAAGACACTCCCAGGCCAGGATTTCAGAGTCAGGTTGAAAGTTTATCGGTTCTCAGTAGTGAAGTCTTCCCAGGTTTGCTACATCCAAGGGTAACATTCCCTGAAAGATCACCGCATAATGTTTTGTGGCCTGAGTTTCCCCAAGACGCTGCAATGCAGGATAGAGCTTAGGTCCTATTCGGAGCGATATGCCTAATTTCAGTAGGTGGAGTCACTGTTTGCGTAACATCAGATCTTCCATTAACTGGTCTTATTGTTCCTGGGAGTCTCTGGGAATGTCTTGCATCTATTTACAAAGAGTCTTCTTGACTTCTTCCAGAGCTAAGCTTCCTTATTAATACTGGCACTGAATTATTACTCATACTATTGGCTGTCCTTCATTTCAGATCCCACTCTCTGGGAGAATTATACCTTCCTGTCCTGAGGATGTCAGCCTCAGGCTTGTGACTTGCTTGGCCAATGGTATATAGACAGAAGTGCCATAGCTCTAAGATCCTCGAAGAGCCTTTGACTGGTTTCATAATGTTCTTTTTCTCCCCCTCTACCATTAGGCCATGAAGGCCCAGGATATTATTTATTTCACAACCTTCAGTCCCCAAATAAGGAAGACATGCAGCCAACACAACACATGTGAGCAAGAAATAAATCTTTGTTGTTATAAAGCCCTGGGGTTGGGGGCATTTCTCACTGCAGCGTAACTTAACCCAAATCAATTGATACACCATCAGTGCCTCACTCCTGAGACAACAGTGATGCTAATATCAAGAGTTAGCTTTCTGGCGCTTCCAAAGCTGATACTTGGCTAGTGTCAACAGGGGTCCTTTGTTCCTTGCTATCTGCCTCAAGCCAGGTCCATGTTGAGTTCCAGAAACGATAAGGAGAATACCCTTCACCTAGGCCTACATACGGCCACGTCTCGTCACCTAGGACCCAAATCACATTGTGCCTCACAGATTACAAAACCTTCATGATATCAGTTGCCACAGCTTTGCTTCTGTCCCCTTTGCTCCAAGGAGGCAGAAATAGATTCCAAGGAGCTGTTCTGAGAAACAGACTCTCTGCCATCTTTGACAGTCTTTCAACTTTTCCCCAACACGCACTACTTCCTAATCAAAGTTCCTTTTCTCCCATGCACATCAAGCTATGCAAAATCACTCCTGTGGGCCGGTGCCCTATCACTTTATCAGATACCCCCAGACACATCTGAGTCTCAGGTTAGTTGAGACAAGACCCTATCTCCCCTTCAAGAGCAGTCTAGAGCTCTCTTGCCACGTATCCTCATGGGTGGCGCCCTGGCTTTCATTGATAAGTTTCCCATATCAAGGAGATGGCGATCTCTCCATTATCCTTTATAAGTAGTAAAGTTCATGCCTCTTTCAGTCCATTCCACTCCTTTGTTTTCCTTCTTCTTAACATTTACCATAGGCTGACATTATTCATCTGTTAACGTTGTGTCCCCCGCCAAAATGTGTCTATGTTTGTTTCTTTCTCTGTTACTAGCAATCTAGGATAGTCCTTGGTATACAGTGTGTGTTCAATAGATATTTTTGAATAAAATAATGAAAGCCCAGTAGATTTAAAATAATATTGTTGGGTGAAGCCTGGGGTTTTCAAAGAGGAACTGTGGAGGACCACGGTCCCATGTGGAGAGAGTGTTTCACTGCTTTGGAGCAACTCGGATTCTATTTGCTCTGTAGGGTCGGGGTTAGAGGGAAGATTTTGTAAGAAAAACAGGTTCAACCTAAGAGGAGTTTGGAAATCACTGGTACAGGCCAAATCGGTCAGGTCATTGAATGGAGGCATAAACTGAATTCTTGCAAGGTGAAGACTGTTTACCAGAGTATTCAGCCAACAAATGATACAGTCAGGCCTGGAACATAGCTCCTGTGTTGGTTTACTTTACATTGTTGGCATATAAAGATTGGGCAAGATTACTCATTAGGTGCTGCTTCTTCCATGAACTATGAGTCAGAACACTGATAGGAAACTGAGTTCAAGGACAGGAGTGGCCCCTTGTTAATAAGCCCTCCCTTGTGAAACCAAGGCATTGTTCCAAGATCTGACCCTTGACAGCTGATTTCATACACACGTGTGTGTACTTACATGATCTGTAAGTATTGTAGATGGCGGAATCCATCCAATCATGACCACCTCTTGTTAGACAGTCGGCCACTTGTGGTGTGGGTCCTTGTATCAGTGAGGGTTGCCTCTGCTACAAATGAGAACCACCCAAAAGGGTATTTATTAGCTCACAAAGGGGAACTGGAAAAGGAAACTCCCGGGGCTGGTAGATTCAGCAGTTCAAGGGCATTATCAAATGCCCAGGTGCTATTTATCTCTGCCGACATTTCTCAGCAAGTTAGTCCTCATGGCCCCAAGATGACTCCTAGCTTGTAAAGAAGCCAGTGAGTAGAGGCATAAAAGGGAACACCTCTTTCTTTGTGCCCCCCCCCCCACCGCCTTATGAGCAAGGCACGGTTACCTAGAAACCCCACTCTGAACTTCTCTCCACGTGCACATGCTGGAACCAATTTGCATGACTCACTTCCTGACGGTCATACTGCTGGAGGGCGGGTGAACAAAATCAAAATTCTGTTGGTGTGGTGATTAGTTTTTCATGTGAACTTGGCTAATAAACACTAATCTAGGTGTGCTGTGAAGGTATTTTGTAGATGGGGCTAATACGTACAATCAGTTGCTTCAAGGAAGAAGGCTGATCCTTGATAATCTGGGTGGGCCTCATCCAATCAGTTGAAAGGCCTTCTGAATAAGAAGGTTATTTTGGAGATTTTCCTGAAAAAGAAGGGATTCCGCCTCTAGACTGCATCATTGGCTCATGCCTGAGAGTAAACTGGTCTGCCCTAGAGATTTGGACCTATAATCCCTATAGGGGGATCCCTATAATCTCATGAGCCAACTCCTTAAGCACCCTCCTTCTCTCTCTCCCCTATTTCTCTCTCTAATAATGGATCTATTTAATATACACAATATATATATAATCATATATATGTGCATGTATCATATATGTTATATTACATATACAGTTGACCCTTTAACAATGTGGGATTTAGGAACACCAAGTCCACACAGCTGAAAATCCACCTATAACTTTTGACCTCCCCCCAAAACTCAACTACTAATAGCCTACTGTGGACCAGAATCATTATGTATAAAATAAACAGTAGATTAGCACATATTTTTTGTTATAGGTATTATATACTGTATTCTCACAACAAAGTAAGCTAGAGAAAAGAAAACGTTACTAAGAAAATCATAAGGAAGAGAAAATACATTACAGTCCTGTCTTGAATTTATCAAAAAAATCTGTGTATAAGTGGACCCGTGTGGTTCAAACCCCTGTTGTTTAAGGGCCAACTGTATATTTCACGTATTATATGACATTTATGAATATTATATAACATATCACATACACGCAGAATATATATAGTCTACTGATTCTGTTCCCTCTTTTAGAACCCTGACTGATACAGTCGGCTAGGAAGAAACTGGGGAATGGCTATTACGTAGATCATCAACATCCTTTTTTTTAAAACAAAAGGTGAGATTTTCAAGAACACACCATTGATTCAGTTACTTATTTAACAAGCACTTTGAGCACTCACTTTTACATTTATTCACAGATATTTTGAGTACTTTCTAGGTACTTGAGAGATATTACTGAACAAAATGGATAAAAAAAATCCTGCTCTATTCTAAATTTTTTTTTTTTTTAATTTTATTATGTTATGTTAGTCACCATACAATACATCATTGGTTTTTGATGTGGTGATCCACGATCCATTGTTTTCGTATAACACCCAGTGCTCCATGGCAGTACATGCCCTCCTTAATACCCATCACTGGGCTAACCCGTCCCCCCTCCACCCTCCCCTCTAAAACCCTGTTTGTTTCTCAGAGTCCATAGTCTCTCATGGTTCATCTCTCCCTCCAATTCCCCCCCCCCCCAATTTTTCCCTTCCTTCTCCTAATGTCCTCCATGCTATTCCTTATGTTCCACAAATAAGTGAAACCATATGATAATTGACTTTCTCTGCTTGACTTATTTCACTTAGCATAATCTCCTCCAGTCCCATCCATGTTGATGTAAAAGTTGGGTATTCATCCTTTCTGATGGCTGAGTAATATTCCATTGTATATATGGACCACATCTTCTTTATCCATTCATCAGTTGAAGGGCATCTCGGCTCTTTCCACAGTTTGGCTATTGTGGACATTGCTGCTATGAACATTGGGGTGCATATGGCCCTTCTTTTCACTACATCTGTGTCTTTGGGGTAAATACCCAGGAATGCAAGTGCTGGGTCATAGGGTAGCTCTAGTTTTAAATTTTTGAGGAACCTCCACACTGTTTTCCAAAGTGGCTGTACCAACTTGCATTCCCACCAACAGTGTAAGAGGGTTCCCCTTTCTCCACAACCTCTCCAACATTTGTTGTTTCTTGCCCTGTCCATTTTTGCCATTCTAACTGGTGTAAGATGGTATCTCAATGTGGTTTTGATTTGAATTTCCCTGATGGCTAATGATGATGAACATTTTTTCATGTGTCTGTTAGCCATTTGTATGTCTTCTTCAGAGAAGTGTCTTTTCATATCTTCTGCCCACTTTTTGACTTGATTATTTGTTTTTTGGGTGTTGAGTTTGAGAAGTTCTTTATAGATCTTGGATACCAGCCCTTTATCTGTAGAGTCATTTGTAAATATCTTCTCCCATTCTGTGGGTTGCCTCTTTGTTTTGTTGACTGCTTCCTTTGCTGTGCAAAAGCTTTTTATCTGGATGAAGTCCCAAAAGTTCATTTTTGCTTTTGTTTCACTAGCTTTTGGAGATGTATCTTGAAAGAAGTTGCTGTGGGCGATGTCAAAGAGGTTACTGCCTATGTTCTCCTCTAGGATTTTGATGGATTCCTGTCTCACATTGAGGTCTTTCATCCACTTTGAGTTTATCTTTCCTATTGTAAATTGACATCCTCTGATATATGCTTTCATGCCATCATAAAATTTTCCTTTATAGCACTTACCAAATACATTCATAAAGTATTTCCTTTTTTTAAAAAATTTTTTATTTAAATTCAATTAAGTTAACATATACTGTATTATTTAGTTTCAGGGGTAGAATTTAGTGATTCATCAGTTGCATACAACACCCAGTGCTCATTACATCCCATGCCCTCCTTAATGTCCATCACCCAGTTACCCCATCCCCCCACCCACCGCCCCTCCAGCAACCTTGTCTGTTTCCTAGAGTTTGGTGTCTCTTATGGTTTGCCTCTCTATTTTCACTTTATTTTATTTTTCCTTCCCTTCCCCTATATTCATCTGTTTTGTTTCTTACATTCCACATATGAGTGAAATCATATGGTATTATGTCTTTCTCTGACTGACTTATTTCACTTAGCATAATACCCTCTGGTTCCAGCCACGTCATTGCAAATGGCAAGATTCCATTCTTTTTGATAGCTGAGTAATATTCCACTGTATATGTATACCATAGCTTCTTCTTTTTTTTTTATTAAAAAAATAAATGTATGGCTTTATCACTAGACCTTAAGCTTTGTTTTGAAAAAGAGCAAACTTTAAGAAGCATCTGGAAAATTAAACACCAGAGTAGAAGTGATAGACTCCTAGTGCTCACACATCCTTGTCTCTCCTCTTTTTCCTGAACACATGGGAGGATGGTACTTTCTAATCCCCTTTAAGTAGGTGGGGCCTTTTGACTAGTTCCATCCTATGTTCATCAGATGGAAGGAACCTGGATCAATGAGTCACTTCATGGACAGCAGCTGGCCTGGAAAGTTGTCCAACCTGATAGAGGAGTTGCCTGAATGAGAAGTAAACTTTTCTTGTGTTATGGAACCGAGGTTCTGGGGTTTGTGTGTTACTGCAGCATAGCA
The DNA here is from genome assembly GCF_004348235.1 of Phoca vitulina. Classification (NCBI taxonomy): domain Eukaryota; kingdom Metazoa; phylum Chordata; class Mammalia; order Carnivora; family Phocidae; genus Phoca; species Phoca vitulina. Next base: position 4,589,239 of record NW_022589749.1, on the reverse strand, counting down.
TAACCCATCCTGACTAACGTGTTAGAGTTACAGCTCCAGACCAGAGGCCAATAGGGCCCATCTTGTTCTCATTCACCTTATGTATCCCCACTGCCTGGCTTATTACCTGGAACAAAGTAAAAGCTCAGTAAGTACTTTGAAAAATAACATTGTTGAACCCCATTCATGAAAAGATACATAGGATAATTTACAACTTAATGGGTAAGTGATCTTGTAAGTGAGCTTGATTTAGAAAACAAAACCAAACAAACCCTTTTTGACTCTCCTGTCAACCTAAATAAATTCCATGAATGAAGACAATATAATTCATGCAGACGTGATTCATCAGCCAGCAACCTGTTGTCCTTGTCATTCAAATCCACACGAATAAAATCCTAACTTCCTCCAAGTGTAAGAGAATGCATGGGGCCCCATAAGCCATTTTAAATTGTTCTGTAAAGTGTGGGTTTCTTATAATTTAGTTATAAGACAAGAAAAACACAAAAGTTCAATAGAAGAGGTCTATCGTAGTTCATGGAACCATCCTAAGGCCATCTGCTGGCATGGGAGGACAACACCCCAAGTCTGATGCAGAAGAAGGGAGAGGCCTATGCTGGATGGAATTTAGATCAGAAAAGAAACGAAAGAGCCATATTATAGATAGAGGGACTAGCATGAGAAAAACTTAGAGAGACAAGACAATTGTGCGAGGATAGCAAGAGGGACAACCCAGGGATGATAGTTTGGCTAGACTGAACCAAGTATCAGCTCAATCTCTTTTGTCAGAGAGAACCTGAAGATGAGACCACAGAGGAGTGTCGGTGCGTGGGGTCCCTGAGAAGCTGACTCTGAGGCAGAGACTCATGTTCAGGAAGTTTATTGGGGGGCGTCCAGACCACAGATCTCCCATCATTCATTGCACAGCTTTTTATGGAGCACCTACTATGTGCTGGGTATTTGCTAGGTGGTGAGTATACAGACGCGACCACGGACCTCCAAGTTTGGGAAGATAAATACGTACACAGGCAACCTCAATATGCAAGATGTTTTAAAGAAGCATCTCGTGCTAATAATAATAACAATAATAGCAATAATGGCACAGTGGAATGAGGGCTTATTCTCTGCTAGGCACTCTTTTTAGGTTCCACATGTCTTGCTTTACTTGATCCTTTATAACAAACCTGCGAGGCACATACTAATCTTATTCCCATTTTACAGGTCAGAAAAAAAAAAATGAGTCTCAGAGAATAAAATGGTCTGCCCTACTTAAAAAGCTAGAAAGCCTAGGCTGGGATTCATAACACAACTTCCGTATTTAAAGTCCTTGCTGCAAATAGCTACATAGCACTGCCCCGTACTGCGTGGCTCATACAGACCCAGAGCCAGGCGAGTGCCCTCAGCAAAGGATGGTCGACTGAAGAAGGAACTGTTACAATAATGTCCGTACAGGAAATGTGGGAGGCCGGTAAGGGGGCACTATTGAAGCAGTCCAGGCCGGCACCTCTCAAAATGTGGTCTCCCGACCAGCCGGGAAGGGATTGCCTGGGAAATAGTTAGAAAAGCAAAATCTCAGCTTCCCAATCCAGATCCCTTGTAGCAGAGAGTCTCAGGATGAAGCTCAAGAATCTGCCTTTTTAAAAAATATTTTATTTATTTATTTGAGAGAGAGAGCACATGAGCAGTGGTAGAGGGAGAGGGAGAAGCAGACTCCCCTGCTGAGCAGGGAGCCTGATGTGGGGTTTGATCCCAGGACCCTGAGATCATGACCTGAGCCACAGGCAGATGCTTAACCAACTGAGCCACCCAGGCACCCTCAAGAATCTGCATTTTAACAAGCGTTTCCAGATGATTCAGACACACAACAACGTTTTGAGAACACTTCCTCTAAGACCTTGTTTATCAAAGTGTGGTGGGTGGGCCCGAGGCATCCTTGTTATCTGGGAGCAAATGAGGAACCCATGGAGCTTGGATCCCCTCCCTGATGGATCTACAGAATGAGAACCGCCATTTTAACAACGTCCCCAGAGGATTCAGTGGCAAGTGAAAGTTTGAGAATCACTGGTCCAGACCACTGGTTTTCAAACTTAGCTGCTCCATCAGCTGGAGAGTTCTAAAACTGGCCATGGCCTGGGTTCTACCTCCAGGGACTCTAGCTTAGTTGGAATGGAGCATGGCTTGGACATTGGAATTCTTTAAATTTCCCAGATGATCCCCATGTGCAGGGAAATTTGAGAACCAAGGGTCTCCAGGACTCTAAGAAGGCTTCCCAGAAAGGCAGCATCTAAGCTCAGCCCTGGGCTCCCAAGGTGGGGTGCTTCCCGGAGAGGAACAGAGAAAGCCAGAGTGTTTTTGGTTCGGCAGCCGCCACTGTGGTTACCTGTCTTCAGTCAAAGAGGGAGGCCTCCTGAATCAAGGGCTGTCAATCCACTCCCTGTCAACAGCCTCAAATTCACTAAAACACTCAAGGCCCGGGTTCAGAGGCAGGGCAGAATGAGGGAGAGGTTTTATTGCAGAAAGCCTGCATTCTCCGCGCTTGTGCATTAATTAATTTCAAAGTAGGCCAAGTGATGAGGGAGATTTGGGGCAGCAGCATGGGTAATAAAAAGACCTTCAAAAAGTCCCTCCTTGCCTCTTGGAATGCCTCCCACCGGGACCCACCCCATCACCACGGGAGAGGGAGGCCAGCCTGTGAGCATCCCGAGCCTGCTGAGGCTGGCCAGGGATGCCGCTAGGAAGGAGGCAAACCATCCCCTCTTCTGTTTGGAAAAAAAGAGACGGGGGTCGGGCCAGACTTGGTGGGGCAGGGGAGTTCAGTGGGGGGGTGCCCGAGAGGGCAAAGGTGAGAAGGACACGGAGGCAGTCTTTTTTAAGAAAGAAGGATCTAGAGTCTTCAGAGTTGGCCTTCTGGTCTCCAACTCGGGGACTGTTTCCGTTCCATCCACTTCCCCACCTCCTCCCCCTATCATCTATGACTAATGATTCTGACCCTTCCCCAACCCGATCTGCAATATCTCAGGCCTCTGTCATAGTCGGCTTCCGGCCATCCGCAGGTCAGATGGCTCCGAGCACAGGAGGGCCAGCCTTGCAGCAGCCAAATGGCAGCGGAACTCGGCCAAAGGCAGGTCCCCCAAATATCCCCAGGGCTCCCTTTTTTTTTTTTTTTTTTTGCTGCCTTTCCTTCCTTTCCCTTCCCCCTATCTTATTACAATTAATTAACTTAATTGAAGATTCTTCTGTCACTCTTTGGGGTCTCTGGTCCAGGCACTAGCCCAGGGGGCCCTCCGAGGCAACGACAAAGTGACAACGTAGGTTCTTACTTACATTACCTGAATGAGCTCATCACGTGACGACTCTGAGAGAGAGAGAGAGACAGAGAGAGAGAGAGAGAGAGAGAGACCCCTGCGGCACATTTTCGCAGAATAAATATGGTGCCATCAGCCCAGATGCTCCTTGAATTCCTCTCAGGGAATGGCCTTTGGGAATGTCTACAGGGGCATTTCAAAGTGAAGTAGCAGAAGCATTATTATTATGCTATTCATTCATTTTTCTTTTATAAAAAAAATCATGCTTGCGTCTCAGTCTTTTGGCCCCAAATCAGTGTAACCAAGTGAATCACCCATTTTATGCCTAATGATTATCCCTGAGTAATATTCGACTCTTTGCCCAAGTTAAAACTACCCTCCAAGTTTGCAGACCTGGCCACCGATAAAGAAATTGCTCAAAAAAAAAAAAAAAATGCAAGCAAGAATCTGAAGATGACACTCTCTTGCCATCCCCGCCTTGGCCCCAAAAAGAACTTCTAAAAATACTCTAAATAAAGACAGAATCTTCAGGAGAAGTGTCCAGCCTCTGGAAGAGACCTTTTGGCAGGGCAACACTGACTTGAGGGGATGCTCTCTAAAATCACAAACTGAAAAAAGCATGAACGGTTTTTAGTCACGATTAATGAACTCAGTCCCACTTCCCTTTTTATCTGCTAATAGTATCTGGGACAATCCCAGCTCCTAGCAACTCAAATTTTCCAGGCATCTCTCCTCCTCAGGGTAAGCAACAAAAGGAACAAGCACATACTTGACTCAATATTATAGGATGTGGTTTTCTCCTCTGTTTTATTTTTCCTCTTTGACTCCTCTCCTCTCCTACCTTGAAAGGAAAGACAATTTTAATGCCAAGTGAAATCAATTCGACAAGTATTTTCTGCATGCAAGGCCCTGTTTCACATGGTGTGTGGGAATCCCTGGCCATGTGAGATGTGCTTTCTCATTCATATCCTCCAGTATGCCTGTTAGGGAGAAAAGGATTTAGGCTGTCCAGGAAGCTGTGTTGAGAAGGATTCTGAGGTCCGGATTCAGTGGAAAAGTACACATATGGCTTCTTTCTCTTTACACTTAATGCACATTCAAATATTTTGAATGAATAACTGAAAAAAAAAAAAAAAGAGTGAGTGAATGCATCCATGAGCGATGAGACCCACCACTTGGGCAAGAGGAAATGAATCACATTATGTCCATGCGTTCAAGTGAACTTTTAGAGTAATATCCATCCCAGATGGTTGCCAGAACACACTCCCTGCCTATTTCCACCCAGTGTTGAGAGTCACAGTGTAGGTGGGATCCCCACTGAAATCATTTATTTCTGCTGAAAGAGATTGGCTACACATGAAAGTCAAGGAAAGACAGAAGAATTGCTCCAGACTGAAGGACAATGAAAGACACATGAAGAAAAGTAACCAGTGACTCTAAACTGGATCCTCTGGCTATGAACACATCACTGTATGGAACTTGAATGGGACCTGAGAACTATCTGGTAACAATTTACCAATGTTAGTTTCCCGATATTGATGGTTATATTAGCCATTGCCTTTGATTTTAGGAAATAAACATTAAGTAGTCAGGGCTAAAAAAAAATTTTACCTTGTCCACAAATATAAATGTATATCTTCCCCTCTTGTCCCCATGATGAAGACAGGATTTACCTCCAGCAAATATACTCAGAGTTTCCTAATAAACACTGGCCAAAAAAAAGAAAAGAAAATAGTACACACAAATATGTAGGAGAACTGAACGACTGTATTTAGGTCCAGCTTGAAGTTCTTTGTGGTTTGTGCTAAAAAGAAATTTTCCAGCTCCCATGAAAAATGCGCCAAAAGGAGAGTGTACTTTCTAGATGCCCATCAAACAGCAAAAGAATGGATTTAGAGTCTTACGAGGTCTTAGGTCTTAGAATATTATGAGTTGCCACATCCTGGGGCAGTCAGAGAAATTTCATGGCTTTTACCCCTAAAAGAGCAAGAATTCCAGGCATGTTTCTAAAATAGTATCTGACCATGGGATACACCTGTCAAAGTTCCTGATTCTTTGAAAGATGTGCTTTAAAAAAAAAAAAAAAAAATACCCCAATAGAAGAAATGTTATCAACTCCGAGTTCTCAGGGTCAGGTTTGTGTAAGAAGGTTTTGGTGTACAAATAACTGAACAGATGCCGGAAAACCTAAGACTTTCATTTGAGTAGAAGAGAGGGATTTATTAGACCGCTAGATTAAAATTCCTGTATTTAAGACATATTTCACAAACACTTAATGGGGTTTTCCCACCCGTTAAGAGCAAACCAAGGGCACAATGTTCCATTTTAATAGGGGCAGTAACTTCATTTCATTTACAGACTAAGCTGACAGAAAAAAAATATACATATACTGGTAGTTCTCGCCAGAGAAAACACGACTTAATACAAGTGTTCAGGCAACATATTAGAAATAAACGTCTGTCTGTAGCTTTGGCAATTTCTGTTCCTTTTTCTATTTCTGGGAGGGGGTGATGATGTGGAAGAAAAAAATCCTGTGGTTGGTATCCAATGAAGTTAACACTTCTGGGGCAGGACCTCTATTACATGCAAACATCATGAATTATAATTAGAGAACAGCCTATTTACACATGAAGGTACAAAGGGTCAAACAGAAAACTCTGCCAAGAATCTCGGCGTTTGGCCAGGAACTATTGGCGATTGGCATAAAGCAATGGTCCAGGAATAGGGCAGAGCCAGGAGGCACACTGAGGTCTGGTTTTAAATCCACGTGACATTGAGCAAACACACATCAAGAGATGCATCATAAAAATCCATGAAGATTTATCATTTTGATAGAGAGGCCTCAGCAGAGGGCCACATCTATTTCATAGAATTCAGCACACTCCTATGGCTGGTGTGGATATAAAGTGAGTCAAACACTTTCTCGGGGAAATTTGGAAAAATCTGTATTAAAACCTTTAACAATCTAAGTACCCATGTGCCGTAGTACATCCTAAAGAAAGAACTAAAAAATATCCCAAAACAATACCTATTTAAGTGCAAGGATGTGTATCGCAGAGCTGTCTACTGAGTGTAAAATATTGATCTAAATGTTCATTGATAGGAAATTGGGTAAATCAATTACAGCAAATCCATAAATGGGACACCATAGAGCCTCTGAGGAGGATGACATATATTTATATGTATTGACTTGGAAAGATGTTCCCAATATATTAAATTAAAATGGCACGATATTAAGAAACGCACAGTATGATTTTATTTATTGTTAAGAAAAAAAATGAAGGTAGGTGTATGTGTGTATCTAAAAAATCAGACTAATACGGAACTACCAAAAACAGTTATTCTTGGTGGGTAGAATTACCAGAAAATGTCCAGTTGCCATAAATGTCATATTTCTATATTGTTTGGATTTGTAAACAAATATAGATCACATTTTTTATTTAAATTCAATTAATTAACATATAGTGTATTATTAGTCAGAAGTAGATTTCAGTGATTCATCAGTCATATGTAATACTCGTGCTCATTACGTCACGTGCCCTCCTTAATGTCCATCACCCAGTTACCCCATCCCCCCACCCCCCTCCCCTTAATCTTAATGGTTTGTCTCCCTCTCTGACTTCATCTGGTTTTATTTTCCCCTCCCTTCCCCTATGCTCCTCTGTTTTGTATGATGTGGGTGGAACTAGAGGGTATCATGCTAAGCAAAATAAGTCAATCAGAGGAAGACAATTACCATATGATTTCCCATTTTTTATTAGAAAAGGCTATCAAAGTATTTCCAGTAAAAGAAAAGATGGTTGGGATGCCTGGGTGGCTCATTCGGTTAAGCATCTGCCTTCCGCTCAGGTCAGGATCCCAGAGTCCTAGGATCAAGTCTCACACCGGGCCCCCTGCTCAGCGGGGAGTCTGCTTCTCCCCCTGCTTGTGCTCGCTCTCTCTCTGACAAATAAATAAATAAAATTTAAAAAAAAAGAAAAGAAAAGAAAGGAAGGTATATTCCAGAGACTGGGTCTCTTCCCTAGAGGAAAACTGGATGTTGAATTCAGGACACGGCTTCTTCTTAACCCGGTTCTGCCATTTGCCGGCTGATGACTCTGGGGAAGTCGCTGAGCATCTCTGTGGCTAGCCTCCGCTGTTATGTAAGGACATTCCTTTCTTCTAGGCTGATGATGAGCATCAGGTGAGGTAATGTTTGTACAAGGCCCGGCCCAATGCTTGGCTCACAGAGGTGTTCCATTAAAGAAAACGGGTGCCTTGTCTATTGAACGGGTACAAAGAACATCATCCACACTTGAGCCACGAATGGCCATGATCTAGGGGAGGCAGAGGGATGCTTACTCGGTATCCCCCCTGCTGCATGGCACTGTCTGGATGAAAAGCACCCCAGACGATGTGTTATCTCTACCTACAGCACTTGCCCTCCAGCTGGGAGACAAGTAACTGATTAGTAACACGGCTAGAGCACCTACTATGTGCCGGGCACTGGTCAGGCTCTTGAAGGTGTTAAGTCATGGAATCATTAAAATCCCTGCTGATGGTGGACTGATCTTATGATTCCCATTTTGCAGGTTCAGAAATCAAGATACACCTAAGGTATGTGACCAGGATCAGGCCACTTAGATGCTTAGGAATGAAGCCAAAACTAGAAATCAGAACCACCAAGGCACACTTGGTGTCAAATAATTTAGGGTGAGGTCAAGCTAGAGAGTGGAGTTCAGAGAAAAGGGGGTGCTTTTGTGGCAAAGAGTCAGCCACCGAAACCTTAGAAAAGACCAGATGCTCAGGATATCGTTGGAATGTGGACAACTGCACTCTGCACCAGAGCTTCTGATTCAGTAGGTCCAAGGTGGGGCCTGAGCATCTGCATTTCTAACAAGCTCCCAGGCGATGCTGACGATCCCAGGACCCCACCTGGAGCCACTGGGCCCTTGGGGAGCGAGGACAAGGCATGCCAGAAACAGAGCAGCATCTAAATATGCAGCCCCCTCCCTATTTTCCATTTAACAAAATGTCATATCACAAAGCATTTGAAAAGAAGTGTTGTTAAAAACACTTGCTCACAGATCCAACCCTACTGCCCTCTGATCTCCACCTCTGAGTGACTTGGCATTCAAGAAGTGTCCTTCAAGGGCTGATGGATGAAATGAAAAGGAATTTCCTTCTTTATCCGAGTCTTTCAAAGGACATCACTGAGGCCCCGACTCAGCACTCGCCCGACCTTCCCGTAGACCCTGTCCCCTCCTTCTGACTGTCCTCCTCACTGTACCCGTGCAGGGACCTCTCTCCTCCAGACCCTCCCCCAAACCTCTCTCTTCAGCCCTTGGGGAGGCACGCATCCTGCTGCCTTCCGATTTCCCTCCCCAATTCTGTATCCATAAAACTCAAAGGACCAGGGCAGCAAGAGAAACACCACCGAAGTCTCAATCCTCATGATTTTGACTGTTATTACTGCCAAAAAGACTGCTCCTAATGAACCCAGGACATACATGCTTCCTGTTTTTGTCAGTTGATTTTGTCAGATAATCCTACCCTGGTCATTTATTTCTGCAAGACCTACTGTAAGACTTTTTTCTTTTTTTAAAAGATTTTATTTATTTGACAGAGAGAGAGACAGCGAGAGAGGGAACACAAGCAGGGGGAGTGGGAGAGGGAGAAGCAGGCTTCCCGCGGAGCAGGGAGCCCGATGAAGGGCTCGATCCCAGAACCCTGGGATCATGACCTGAGCTGAGGCAGACACTTAACAACTGAGCCACCCAGGCACCCCCTAAGACTTTTTTCTTTTGGTTGCTGCAGTCTTTCGAGACTGGGACAGGGAAGCATGAACTCTACCAAATTCCAGAATAAAAGAATTAACAAGTCTCTGTAGCAGTGTAAATGATGCCACTTAAAGAGAATTAAAAAAAAAAAAGAAGATGAAAGAGAATTTTTAAACGCAACTTGTAATTCCAATTCATTAAAATAAATGTAGTCTGAGATTTACTATCATGTTGAAAAATGTGAACGCTGCCGCCATGTGACTAATCAAATCTTCTCGAATAATAACATTCTGGAAGGGGGAAGGTAGTGCCAATCTTCTCATTAACTTTTTTGAGAGGTCCAGAAAGTAGGTTCATAGTCTCCCTCTCTGTTCCCAAGGAATGCTTTTACTGCTTTCAACTATCAATGGGAAAATGACCCCCTTACTTAAGCTTTAGCTCTTCCATGCTCTTTAGCCAGAGTGACCTTTCTTTAATATGTTATACATTAGAGTTTGGATATAAGACTTCCCTTGAGAAAAGAGTTCTGCTGCTAAAAACAGACTGAAGACCCCTGACAGAGGTCATTTCAATTGTAAAAACAGTTGTTTCTCTTTGTGGGACTCAATAAAACTATTTTCAATTTTAATGAAAAAGCTAGGTCATAAACATTTTTATTTTTCCTGAATTATCTCCTGTAAAGTTTTTAAAAAAAATGATCACTGTCACTGCACTACACCTTGGTTTTGTATCTTTGGGGTTTATAGGAAAATAAGAAGCTCTCTCACCGGCCCTACCTCCATATCAGCACCCCTGACAAATCCCCTGTTGGGGGCCCCAAGGATGATGTTACTGCAGAAAAGACTACTCCTTCCTAGGAGCTGCTTGTCTGTCTTCCCCGATGTCTATTTCAAAGCTGATAGACAAAGCCCTGGTTTCCATATTTCTCTGAATACACCGTGACATAAACACCGTGAACGAATTCAGGTAAATCAGTCGCTCTCCATCTTCATTGTACATCCGAAGCTCCCAGGAACTTCTAAAAAAATTTAGATTCCCAGCACTCAGGCCAGATCTACTACGTCAGAAGCTCCTGGGGTGAGTTCTGGGCATATTTAAGGAATAGCAACCGCACGAACACAGCTTTGTCGCCCTTTATCCTGAAATCGGACCACAGTCAGTATGACAGAGTGAAGTGGGGTTCCCCGGGGTCTGAAAACTAAAGGCTGCTCGTCGTCCGTTTAGACCCCAACCAGGAGGCATGTTGGGAGGGCCCAGGACCTTTCTCCCCAGGAGCCTCCTCTGAACTGGGCAGCATATATCATAAAGTGAAGAAGCCAAGATGATGCTCTGTAGACAACATTGACCCTGAAGGGACCTATGCATGAAGGGGGAGCGCCTTCCCAGTAGCTCCCGGGCAGTATTCCCAGGTGAGCTCATCCTCTGTAACACCCGCTAGAAAATGCATTTCTGTGGTCGAGTTCGGGACATGCTACCAGCATGCACTCAGGTTCTGAAAAGTCCTGTGATAAAGAAATCTGTTCCCTCCGCATTCTCCACTTCTCCCATATTCCAGACTGCAACCCTTTTCCTAGCAACATCCCTCTCAACATCAGAGGAATTTGGCAGATGCTGATCCAGACTGTGACCTGCTGGACAAAGAATCCAATGTCCCCTGCTCTCTGTACCCCTTAAAGTATCCAGAGAGCAAGAAGAGTCTAGGCTAAGTGCAGGGACAGGAAAGATGTGGGTTGGCAGAAGGGATTTAGAAGCATGATAGTAATCAGAGAACTTGAACGTGATTGCTTATATTGCTCCTGAAAGCATCTCAACCAGGCTGGTGGTCCAACGTCCTAATTAGCTAATGGGTACAGGAGGGTTTTACTTAGAAAGGAGGCTTATTGGATCAGCATTCAAAGACACTCGAGTTTTGGCTTTTTGTTTGTTTTTTCTAACTTACCATTTTCCTCGAAGACTGTGATTCTCAAACTTCAGGGTGCACGAAATCCCCTGGAGGGTTTATGACAACCCAGATTGCTGCCGCCCCTCCCCGAGTGTCTGATGCAGCAGGTCTGGGGTGTGATCTGAGAACCAGCATTTCCAGTGAGTTCCCAGGTGATGCTGCTGCTGGTCTGGGGACCACACACTGAGAAGCACTGTTCTCGAAGGTGGAGAAGGACACCAGAAGAGAAGACGAGGATGGGGCCTGTTGGAGGAACAGGGGGCAGAAAAGAAAGAAGGGAGAAGATGTAAATAGAAGAGAGGGAGGGAGGATGGAGAGAATGACAGGTGAGCAGGGGAGATGGGAAAGAGACTGAGGGCGCAGAGCTAGGCAAAGGGAGGTCGGCAAGAAGGGAGACGAGCAAAAAACAGAGGAAGAGAGGGAGAGAGACACACATGGGGCTGTTTGAAAAAATGCGTAACACTTGCCAAGGTGTCAGAGCTGGAATCTGGGCAAAGGACCAGCGGCGGCTGAGCATCGGGTGTTTGTGGGACTACCTGCTGTATGCACAGCTAGACTTGGCCATCTGCACCTTCATGGATAAACCTGGGTTGCCACCTTCCTGGTCTCAGCTTGGTGACACCGGCTGATCTTGAAGCAAACCTGGCTCCAGCTAAAGGGGAAAGCCATGAGAAAGGAGGACAGAGTTCTCCAGGGGCCTCCTCTCCCCCTCCTGTGTTCTTGTTGGATCCTGGATCTCCTTCCCAATTCTCCCTCTGACCCAGAAGCACTGCCAACTCAAGCTGGAACCGACTCTTGTGCTCCACGCTCCCTGCTGCTGGCCTGGACACGTCCTCCAGCTGTCCTGGGCCCAAGACTTCTCAGGGTTCCACACTGAGGCCAGGCTGGTCCCCCCCCCCCCCCCCCCGCCCCCGATCAGGCAAACACATGGGACCTGGAAGGTCAGAGGAGGACCCGCCAGGGGCTGCCGGTGAAATTCGCATGTTATTCCCGGGGCCACCTTCCCAGCAAGGAAAGGTGCATCACCAGAACCAGGGGCCACCTCCATGTGAGGAAATCCAAGTGGGTGGAGAGGTCCCGGGGCTTGGCTCTGTCACCTCGTTCAAAAAAGGCACACAAGGGCCCCTGGAGATGGACCGTGTTGTAGCGACGGTGGGGTAAACAGGCTCAGGAATTGCGGGCTCAGCCCGCGAAGCCAGCAGGCTGGCAGTGCCTCTCCCCCCTAGAGGTGCGAGAAATCCTCGCTATAAATCAAGGAAATTAAATAGAGTGCAGGGCTTAAGGGCATTGCTCAAACCCCTAATCCGGATCCCAGGGTTGCTGAAAAGGCTGCCACGCCCAGCAGTTCAGAAGAGGAAAACTGTTTCACAGGCTTTGCTCTCCCGGGAGCCCAGTGGGGAGACCTTAGAGCTGCCCTGCAGTCCCAATGCAGACGAGTGTCAGAGTTGGAAAGGAGCTCGGAGAGCCTTCCCCCTTGCTGCCTCCTTACAGGCAGAGAACCTGAGGCCAGATGAAGAGAAGGAACTTGTATGAAGGCATATAGGGATCAGTTATTAATGGAACCCACAGGCAAATACAATCTCAACTTGGGGGGGCGACTGGCAACAGTGTCAGGGAACCGTTCCCAAGTGGTTTGCTTTTAGCATCATGAGACCCTGCGAACGATACATGGTGGCAAAGGAAAGTTCCCACACGTGGCAGGATGCATCTTGAAAACATGTAGGCAATCAACAAGTGCACTTCCTTTTACAGCGTCGAGTTTCGCAAACTCGAGCGTCATGTTTTGTACAATTTTGCAAAACCTTTAGAAGAAGAGGGCAAGCGAAGTGGAGAGAAGGAAAACCCTGCCACACAGTGACAAGAAGCATGGCTTCGGAGTTTTGATCGGTTATGATGCATCCGACAGCAACCAAGCCCTTGACTTGTCAACTCCCCTAATCCTTACAAATGCCCAGAGGAAGTGTTTTGGTTGCAGCCATTTTTCAGATAAGGAGAACGAGGCTCAGAGAAGTTAAGACAATTGTTCGAGATGGAAATCTGGCCTTTCTGTGTTTTTCACTTAATTCTCCAGTATAAGTCCTTTTTAGAGGCAGGAATGACTCTTCTATGATCTCGCTTGTCATGGCTGCTTACAGTTCCACTGTAAGGGCACCAAATCTCTGCTGGCAGGGGCTGTGGCTCACCCTTATGGCAGAGGTCTGTAAGTTTTCTGTTAAACAGCCAAAGAGTCAATACCCTCTACTTTGCTGACCCCGTGATGGTGCACTAACTAGTCAACTCTACCTCTGTAGCCCATGAAAGTAGCAGCAAGCAAGGCATAAGCCAATGGGCGTGGCTGTGTTCCAATAAAACTTTATTTATAAAAACAGGAGGTGAGCTGGCTTTGGCCCGCAGGCTGCAGTTTGCTGACCCGAGCCCTGCAGTGTTGCCAGCACCTTGCTATAAATGCTTACTGATAACAGTCACTCTTGTTATATATCCAAAGAGCTGTAACAAGATCTGGTGGCAGGTTTGTGAACCTACTCACCAGGCACAGACAGTAAATCCAGGACAGCGGTGATTCTCAAACTTTACTGTGTATGAGAATCCATGGAGCTTATTAAAAATGCAGAAGTGGGGGCGCCTGGGTGGTTCAGTCAGTGAAGCGTCTGCCTTTGGCTCAGGTCATGATCCCAGGGTTGTGGGATCAAGTCCCATGTTGGGCTCCTTGCTCAGCGGGGAGTCTGCTTCTCTGCCCCTCCTCTGGCTTGTGCTCTCTCGCTCACTCTCTCTTTCTCTCTCAAATAAACAGAATTTTTTAAAAAAATTGCAGAAGTGGGACCCCACACTAGAGAATCTCACTCAGACAGATCTGAGTTAGGGCCCGAAAATCTGCAATTTTAATGAGCGCTTTCAGGTATTCCCTAATGAACATGCTGGGGATGTGGTTAGAAAAGCACAGTTGAGTGGCCCCTGGGCTGGGAAGGAAGAAATTGTGAGGAGGCTGGCAGCCATCTTGTCATAGGAGAGCAGCCAGGGACGCCCCCAGCACGACAGCCCTTGGAGCCACGTGAGGATGCCCCGGGAAGGGACAGTGACTGGATAAGCAAGAAGGAGTGGTAAGGACAACAGACCTCATTAGAAGATCACCTACAACCCAACAACTCTTAGGTCCCTGTTCTCCATATTCAAATGGCGACAAGGGGGGCAGAACTTGCCTACAGATGCTTAGCTTGGTGGCATCCATCTGTAATCTTGCCATACAATCGCAGAACCTGGACAAAGACCTGAGGATTTGAGAGACTGGAAAACCGGGACAAGGAGGAAGAACCAGGCTCGGGTTGGAGGAGAGTCTTCCCAGGGGGTTTGAAGTTCAAATAGATCCGTAGGGGGAAATGAGGGGCTGCCGAAAGAGCTCTTGATTCTGGTGACTGGCTGCTTTCCCAAGAGCCTCTAGGGCAGGTCCTAGGATTTCCAGTTCCGTGCAAGGGAGTAATGGTTCACAGAATTAAGGTCCCATGACTCACTCTACCCATGCGCACCTGCACCAGAATTCAGGCTCCTGACCCCTAGCTTTCCTGCTATAGTTGGACAAAAAGAACCCAGCTATCTCCTATCCCAGGGAGTGGCCAACCTTCAGTCCACAGGCAGCATGAGTAAATGTTTGCTGCATTCTCTTGGTGCCTAAATAATTTTCTTTTCTCTCTTACAGTATTTTAGCACAGATAGTAATTAAAGCATATACATTTGACCCTTGAACAACACAAGGGTCAGGGACACCAACACATCAAGCAGTTGAAGATTTGCATGTAACTTTTGACTCCCCCAAAACTTAATTACTGGCAGCCTGCCTTTGATCAGAAGCCTTACTGATAACATACACAGTCGATGAACGTATATTTTGTGTTACACGTATTACATGCTGTATTCTTACAATCAACTAAGCTAAAGAAAAAATGTTAAGAAAATCATAAGGAAGAGAATACATGTATAGTACAGTCCTGTATTTATTAAAAAGAAATCCATGTAGAAGTGGACACGCACAGTTCAAACCCATGTTGTTCAAAGGTCAACTGGATCTACGGTAGGTCTACCACTCATGGACAGCTTCTGTACTCAACAGGCCGCATTCATTGGAAATAATATTCACGGCGTCCCCGTGGTACCCACTGAATAATCTGTGTGTATTTCACAGATGCCCCACATCTGTAAAATGTTATACCCATTTTAGAGATGTGGAAACAAAGGCTCAAGAAGGGGGAGTGATTTTTTTTTTTCCCCCAAATTGTAGAGTTTTTAAGTAGAAGAAGTAGGATTTGATGTTTAACCACCATGCCACAACCCTCTCTAGCTTCAGAACGCTCTCTTATGTAAGGTCTCCTTTGCTCTTCAGAGCAATCTGTGGTTTGTTTTGGTAAGATGGTGGTTCTCAAAATGTGGCAAATTAAAATAAATAAATAAATAAATAAATAAATAAATAAATAAATAATAAAAGAAAATTGAAAAAGTGTGGCTCATAGCCCAGCAGCTTCAGCAACCCTGAACCTGTTAGAAATGCAAATTCTCAGGCTCTCCCTGAATCCGATGACTCAGAACTATCTGTGAGGAGGAAGACCTGTGTCCTAACAAGCTCTCCGGGCAGTTTCAATGGACACTCAAGTTTCAGAACTAGCACATAAGGAATCTTATTCTCTGATTATAAATGAGGGAACAAAGGAACAGAGAGGTTTGGCAGCTTGTGCAAGGATGCACAGAAAGTGGTTGGAGGGCTGGGCCTATCTCTGGGGCTGGAGCCCCCAGATCTGCATTTTAACGAACTCCCAGGTGACTCCAGAGTTTGAGAACTTCCCCCAGAGAATCACATAGCTCTTGCCTCTTCCCACGCCCCTAGACAGGGTACCAGAAACCAGCAGAACTCAGGTGCCCTGCCTTATACCTCTCAGTTGTTAAGCTGTTTAATTTTTTAAAAATCGCAAGTCAACCACAAATATGTTTATTGTAAGACTTCAAATACTACAGAACTTTATAGATTTTTAAAAAATGAAAGCTGATTCTCTTCTGACCCTCCCCCCAAATCCAGACCACCCCCAATTACCGTTAACAGTTTGGTGTGTGACTTTGCAGACATTTAAAATTCTTATTTAAATACATATATGCACACATACACTCAGATGATAATTCAAACCAGAAATGGGACTGTACTATTATTACACTCTGGCATGACCCACTTAATGGGCTATACTATACATCTCTGTGTGTGGTGTGTTTTTCAGGACACGGAAATATAGCTCATTCTTGCTAATGGTTATAGAGTATTCTGCTTCTGAAAATATCTTGACTGACTTAATTAGTCACCAATGGATAGAGATTTTTGTAGCCTCTTATTTTTCACTACTACAAACAGTAATAAAATCCTTATAGGTATACTTTTTGGAACATGTGTCTGTCTAAAAGGTTGACCACCTTGAATAGGAAATACGGGGATCCTTGCCTTCGGTCCTCTCGACTGTTCTACTCTATCCCTCTCCAGCCAGTCTTTTCTATGCCTCATGGGGAGGTTTGGCACAGAATGACTGCTACTCACTACTGCTGTTCATTTCGCTTTTGACTGGCTTCTGGGGGGAACGGGAGCGTTGAAAAAGGAAAAAAAAAGTTTTTCTTTCTTTCCTTCTTCCTTTATTTCCCAAGGTGGGAAGATTATCCTGAATGCCAATTTGAGCTTTAAGATGGAAACTACGGGATGATGCTCTCCTAGAGACATTCCTAGAGGGACAGAAGGAGTGGCCGTTCCCAGGACCCGGGGAAAGTTCGTGACTTTTCCCAGGTTGAACGTGCATCATGACAGAGCTCGGGTCAGCTGTGCTCTGACTCGCTGTGGCTGGGGACGATTTTCTGAGGTCTCTCAACCCCGGGTGATTTCAGTATAAGCCCCACACGGCCATCCGCACCCCACCCCCCACCACTTCCCCAGCTCTCTGTGACTCAGTCACATACTCATCCCGAGTCATCAGAGAATGGAAATCATGAGCAAAGCCTGGCTCGCACCCAGGGAGTGACAGAGCACATCCAGAAAATCAGGGATTCCCTACTCTGCCAAGGAAGCATGAGTGGAGACAGCTGATTCTCCACGGTCAGGAGGGAGATGCTTCAAAGCGCCAGGCCACTGTGCTTGGCAGAGAAGCCTGTTGTTTTGGAAAACTGGGCATTGAAGCAATTGCGAATTGCTTTAAAGCAAGAGGAACATGAAATATGGCACGCCACAGGGAGGAACTATTATCTCTAGTCTCCTTGGGGTCATCCTCTTAAGCATAAATAGTATTTAAAACCCATTTTCTCCCTGGCTAATTATAATAGCTAATTTTGTTGTTGTTGTTGTTGTGAAAAAGCCACTCTGTTTGGGATACTGCGCTAGGCACTTAGAATACTTTATTCCCTCTAATCCTTAGGACAGCCCTTTTGATAGGCAGGATTATGATCTGTATTGTTCAAAGAAACAGAGACCCTAAATAGGCACCTTGCTGCCCAGTTACAAGAATCTGGACCCCAGGCCTGGTGAATGATTGTGATTAGAACAGAATAAAAGGTCCCAATGCACATTAACAATCATTATCATAAAGCAGCGAAGTTTGTATTTATTGATTGCCGCTGTGTTATGGAGAAGCCCCCCCCCCCCCCCCCGCCCAAATTAGTGGCTAAAACTAGAAACATCTCTTATCTCACAGGTTCTGAAGGTCAACAATCTGGGAGCAGTTTAGCAGGATGGTTTGGGCTCCGGGTCTTCTGAGAAGTTACTCTCAATTGCCTGCAAGGCTGCAGTCTCATCTGATGACCCAACAGGGAAATCCATTTCCGAGCTCACTCATGTGGCTGTTGGCAGGAGGTTTAGGGAGTGAGAGAGAGAGAAGTTGCAACCTCCTTTATTATCTAGTCTCTGGAGTTACAGACCGTCACTTCTGCCGCATGCCATTGGTCACACAGAGCAATCCTAGTCCAGTGTGGGAGGGGACTATAGAAGGGGAGGATCACTGGCGGACATCCCAGAAGCTGGCTGCCATATTAGGATGCATCTCTTAGCTAGAAAATCTTCAAGCAACTCTGGTCATACAACACACCAAAGACCCAGTATCCTTTGTTTATTTTTCCTCTCCATCTACCACTCAGACCAAACTCAGATGCATGACGTAGAAAGAAGCACTTCTCACCAAAGTGCAGGGAGATTCTATCTCAATTCTGCACAAGCATACCACCCAACAAACCAGACGCCCATCAACTGTCTGTTCGACAAATGAGCAGGTTGCTCTATCCTGTCCCTTATCTTCTTGAAAGCAGGATGCTGCTTATTCCAACTTTGCCCCTACCTCAAAATCAACTCTCCACCCTGCTTGACCTCTTTGTGTCCCAGAGGCTGGAGCATGCAGGCTATACGAACTATGTCCCTTGTCACTCACTTCCAGTTGAGTTTGGCTAATGGGAAGCACCAGCAGGAGACTGGGGGATGTCGAGAGAGAGGTGTCAGAGTGTTAGTGCCCCCATGTCTTCTTTGCTTCGGCATCATGGTGCTGAGAGAGATCCTGGTCCTCCAGGTCTGCACTGCTTCTGGGTGGCCACACCCCCCATGGCTCCTGAGAGCTCCACTTCCTCTCATCACCCCTGCATTCCAGGGTTAGATACAACTTCCTGCCATTAGAAGTTTCTGCATGCTTTAGCATCCCTTTCTGGTTCTGTTAGTTTGGCTCACACCTCTGTAAATAACTCCTCTAGAAACACCTCTGACTTCAACCATTGGAATGGTATTTTTTCTTCTAAGATCCAGACTCCAAAGAGAATGAAATGGTCTCTGACTTGCATGCCTTGGTTTCTTCACACTTTGAGACAATTCTTTAGGCATGTGTAAATGTAGAGGAGGGAAGAGGGCTCATTTTAGTCAACACAGAATTTGAGCAATCCCGTGAGACACATTAGGGAAGATGAATATTTTAGATTTATATGGCCGTGACTACTACCTCACAACACTGGTGCCCATTTGAGTCATCAAGAATTTTATACATTTTTAATGCAGAATGCATGACTGTATATAGGCTTTCACAGGATTCCCAGGGGATGGTCACCGGGACACTGAGATTTGGGGAACTTGAGAAAGTCTTTCCTCAAAATACCCTACCAAATCAATCACAGTTTGCTACTTGGGTTATTTAATGCTGTGTATGATCTCCACTTTATTGCATTTTTTTTCATAAAGACCTTTATTGGGTTTTTTTAGGGGGGTGGGTTTTTTTTCCTGGGGAAAGACAGAAGAGTCAATCCAGGTTTTAAAAGTTCCTTCCCTCCAAAGCAGAATTGCGACGGTCCCCTATTACTACATGTATGTGAAAGAGAAGAAAGCCAGCAAAGCTGGAAAAGATTTTGCAAACTACCTACTCATGCATTCATTCATCCATTCATGCATTCATTCTGAAACCCTCGCCTCGTGTCATGGAAGGTTCTGAGGGTGCAGAAATAAATCAGACAGGGTTGCTTTCCTCAAGAAGCTCACAACCTAAGGAAAATCAGCTGATAAAAGCAAAAACAGCCCACAGAGGGTCATGCTGAGGGAGCATCGCCCATACGCTGTGTTCTGCAGTGACAGATTAATCGATTGGGATAAATCTGTTTGTTCACATTTGAGAACAAGGTTTTTCTCAGGCAGGCTCTTCGGAGGAGGAGGGGGGAATGAGGAAGGGTAAAGCCTGGAGAAGAACCTTCTAATTAAACTATACCTCCAAGCTAAAGGAAAAAAAATGTCTTTAATGAAAGGAGAAAAAAGATCTTCTCACTTGCCCACAATGAAGAACCCTCGCTCGAGAGCGGCTCCTAAAGTTGCCACGGTGCCTGGACCATTAGTCCGATCACCAGCTATCAGGTCAAGTCTGAGAGAGACAAATGAAGTTCGCCCCTGCAGGTCCCATACACCTGTAGCACCGTAATTACACACACACACACACACACACACACACACACACACACACGCATGCACGAGCGTGCGGAGGTAGAAAGACTCTTGGATTGTGGTTGTTTGTGTTTGGGGGGGAGGCTCTGCTATTTTTTTCTTGTCATTTGCAAGATCTAAAGACGTCGACCTGGAAAGATGTTTGCACTTTATTATTGAGTGGAAACATTTGGTGTTAGCTACCAAAAGGTATATACAGTTTCATCTCTCTCTCTCTCTCTTTCACACATACACACATATTTTTATACATATATACACATATATGTTTAGGAAAAAAATTGAAAAGATAGAAGAAGATAAATATTTTAAATCTAAGTTACAAATTACAGGTCATTTTTACTTTCTTCATTGTCTTTTTATGTATTTTTCTTCAAATTTGTTTCCTTCTTTTTTTTTCCCCTCCCCAGTGATCCAAACTTCCCATGGTGGGGCGGGAAAAGGAATACTGGATTAAAGGGATTTAAATAAATTATTTTTTCTTACAGGATTTATCAGAGCCTTTACTGTCCTAACATTCACCGAAACTCCAGATTATCCATTAATATATAATAATGTAGCTGCCATTTATTGAGTATGCCAGGCACTGTTTGGAGACTTTTTCCAATTTTGAACCATTTATTTTTTGCTGCCATTTATGGAATGCTTTCTATGTGCCAGGGTCTCTCATCAGGGCTCTTTACCTCCCCTTTCATAATCATAATTTTCTTTACATAATCCTTTCAGTTACCTCCCAGAGAAGGTGCTGCTATGGTTCCCATTACACAGATCAAGACAGTGAGGTCTAGAAAGTTTGCCTTAGTTCTTGCCTTAGTTCACATAACCAGTAAGTTGTGAATTCAAGATTTAATCAGGATTTGCATGTAAATACATTTTTTAAATTGTCCAGAAAAAAGGACTAGGGAATTAATGCCCAATAAACTTATTTGTAGGGTTAAAGGGATGGGTAAAACTCACAAGAATTTGAGTTAGTTACCTACCTACCACATATTCTGGAAGCCAAGTTCCTTAGCCAAAGTGGCCAGATATTGGTGTGGTTGAAGGTAAGTGGAAAAAAAAAAAAAAAATCAGACCCAGAGCCAAGAGTATGAAGTTATTTTTGTAAGTGTATGTGTTTATGTGTGTAACTCTGTTATACTTTTTAAATTCTAAGATGATTTTCCTTATAAGATTCAGTGTTAGTTTGATGTCAGCTCTCAGGGGGTGTGGGATAGGTGCTGTGAAATATTACATACATGTATTATTATCTATCTTAATATGCACCATGATCTCAGAAATCAGGAGAGTGTGTGTGCACCTTACAATCAAGGAAATACTTATGACAGGGGATCTTTGCAAAAACAAGGAGCGAAATATTCCTCATTTCCTCTGCCTTCCCCATGTTTCCTATACTGAGTACTTAGTCCTTGGTAATAATTAAAAAGAAAATTAGTACATCTTTAAAAAGAAAGTAGTTGCCCTTGAAAACATCTTTTTGCATTATACCCTTTCTTTCCTTGTACCCTGTGTGAACCCACGGGGGTGGAGATCCGGAGACCCCCATGCCTCACAGGGAGGCATTACCATATTACCTACAGATGACCCATTTTACAGATGAGAAAAAGAGGAATCAAGTCAAATCCAATTTAGAATCCCCAACCCGTTTGTTTTAGCAAGGGTTTCTGGTTGCCTAACAACCGCTTCCTGACCCCAAAGGGGCAGTGGATGGAGAGAGAGATACAAGAGAGAGAGAATCTCGAAGAAATCCCCAGACAAGAAGGGGGTAGGGCAAAACACAAGGAGGAGATGCGAAACACAAGGTAACTTGAAGGAATACCCATGGCCAGCGGTTTGGGATTTTTCCTCTCTTCTTAACATCACTCAGCCCCACTTGCTTCCCACTTCGGATCGTCTTCCTTACTTCCTTGCCTGCACTGTGGCTGCCACCATGACCGACAGACCGCGGACACTCTGGATACTCCCCAGTCCACCACTCGCCCTGAGTCCATACTCATCCTATTTCCTTGCATATTGACTCCATTCATTTGTATATTTCTTCCTCATTCATTCATTCATTCATTCATTCAACAATTGATGGAGCACCAGTTCTCTGAGAGTTCTAAGCACTGGGCACATAGCAATAGAAAAAACAGCCAGCAACAACATGATAGTGACTCTAAATAAAATATACAAGTAAGTCATGTAGCATGTCCGATAGGATTGAACAAAATAGGGTGAGTGCCGTGGGAGGGTTGGGGAGGTTGCAATTTTAAATGGGGTGGTTAGAATAGGCCTCCATGAGGGGCCATTTGAGCAGAGTTAGGAGTGAGGGAGCATCCCCTGCTGCTATCCTGGGGAAGAGTATCCCAGGCAGAACAGCCAGTGCAAAGGCTCTGGGGTAGGAACCATGCCTGATATGTCTGAAGACCAGCAAAGAGTCCTATGTGTCTGGAGGGAAGTGAGGGAAGGGGACACATCAGAGACGAAATAATGGAGAGAGCACCAGGTATAAGGTGAATGATGATGTAGAGCCTTCGGGTCCTAGTAAGGCCTTTGTTGTTTACACTCTGGTCTAACAAAAAAGAATATTTCATCAAAACACTCAGAGACGGTCTTTGTACGTTATCCCTGTGCTGAAAGCAGAAAGAGCTATGGCAACTTTTCATTCGGGGGAGAAGAGCTGAAAGCACAATGCAGATAAAACAAATAGGAAGGCTCAGCATGCACGTGCACATGCACATGCGTGTGCACACATATGCACACGTCCGAATGCACATGCATGCATGCACACACGGGCGTGCACACACACACACACATACACACAGGAGTGATATAAATAGAGGAATGGCGACCATGGCAGCCTGGAGCCTTGGGCTGATGTCGAGGAGAGCCTCGGCACTAATGCTAATGAATTCTGATGATTTGGAGCGGTCATTAAACTAATAAGCCCATCTCCAAATTAGCACAGTGGCTGCAGCCAGCGAACATTTAATCAAGCCGCCTTCATTATTTTCGACACGGCACACTTGGTGAAAGTGACTGTGGGAGACGGGATGGGGGACCCTCATCTGATGGTTTTATCACTTGCCTGCTGGAGCGTGAAGCAATCGGTGTGATGAAGTTGCTCTGTTGGTTTTTTCCCTGCCAGAAGGGGATGCCAGCGAAGGGCGAGCCTTCTTTTCCTCCCTAATTACCGGATGCCCCTCTTTTTAAAAAATATCTTGGGGTGGATTCATTATTTACTCTTTTGAGCTTATTTGTTCAAGGTTTATTATTTGATGCCCATCTTCTAGAGAAGGGAAGGTTCTCTCTCTGCTTTGGTTCCTCCCATTTTTTTCCCCACTGCTCTCACCTCCAAAAAAATGGACCACCATCCTCCTCCCCTTCTCAGCAACCCAAACCTTGGAAACCTCCGCTCAGGCGGTTCTGCGTGAGGAGGGAGGACCGTGAGTGCCCTCAGGAGCTTCCTGATTCTTTCTCTTGAAACATCCAGCTGAATCCTTCTTTGTCGCCTGTCCCTTTGGCCCTGAAGCATCCCCCTTTCTGGACAGTTAGTATTATTAGCTGTGGCCTCATCAGATCAGGGTGACCAACTGGTCCCAGATTTCTCAGGACTTGGCTAGTTTTAGCCCTGAAAGTCCCACCCTCGGGGGGAAAAACTCTTAGTCCCTGAGAAATGGGATAGCTTGTCCCCATGGCAGAGACCCACCATCATTGTGTCTCCTGTTGGGCTTCTGTTTCCCACATATGACTTGGCTCTAGGTGTAATTTCCATTGTTGGTAAAGGATGACATGCTAACAGTTCCTGGGAAGCAGTGCTTTCTCTCCCTCTCCTTCTCTCTCTTTCCCTCTCTCCCTCCCTCCCTCTCTCTCTCTCTTTCTGTTTCTGTGTCTCTGTCTCTCTGTCTCCTCCTTTGACCTTTTCTCTTCTCTCTGACTCTCTCTGTATCTGTTTCTCTGATCAGGAGGATTAAATGAGCTATGTGTAATGCCTGTTTCTGCAATATCCAATTAAGTGTCATTGTTCCTGGAAGGTTCCACAAGGACTGCTGCATCCAACACTCTGATTTTTAAGATTCCAATCGGCTTTCCCGAGTGCATGGTGGTGGGGGGCGGGGGGGACGGGTTCCCAGCTGGAGTAGCTTCGGGCCTTGGTTTGCATGTGGAAACTGGGTTTGGAGAGATGAATAGCACGTTCAGGATGCTGCAGGGCTCGTCTTTGGTGGTCCCTGGCCTGGTACCCTATCCTGCCCAGCCCCAAATGCTACCTTCTGAGCCACTACCCCTTATGGCCTTAGGGGAGCCACTCAACTTCGGTTTCTCCCTATTACAAAAAGACAAATAATCCCTGCATTTTCGTCCTCACAAGAAGACTTAGGCTGGAATGAACAAACATACCACGGAACGTTCTCGAGAGGGAAAGAAAGTATGAAGTCTGACGATCATTGTCTTGCCCTCAGGTATTTCCTTTGCTCTGTCTTGGACAGAAAGGGGAAGGGTGTGTGAATGCATGTGCGTGTTCCTTCTGCTGAACGATCCCCCACCAGAGTTCTCAGAGGTGGTGGCCCCATGGAGTCATGGGAAGGGTAGCTGGCGAGGGAGTATTAATCCTACCCCAAAGAATTCCACGCTAACCGATGTTCTTACCTTTGCAAACACTTAGGTCAGGCCTGGGGAGGTCTCCTGGTTGGAGAGGCAAGGCATCAGTCCGCGGAGCTGCAGAAACAGAGCAAGAAAGGAATTAGGTAAATAAACACATCATTTGAAGGTGACGAGGTGGTTGACAGGAGCCCCGTTGTGGGTGGTTCCATTGATCAACATTTGCGGAATTCTCATATTAGATGCCATCCCGAGTCTTTAGAAGATGTCACTCTTGTTGCAGAGGTAAAGGAAAATGTCTTTAGAAAGCAGAGCTTCCAGTCTGGGCATGTGGCAATTCATTCCCTTTCTGGAATGCTAATGCCAGCTCTCGATGAGTGAGCATCCACAGGCACCGGCCATGGGCTGTGCATTAGCTCAGGGTCACATCGGTCCCCAGTGACCAAAGAGACTCGCCGATGCTAGGTGGCTTACCTGCTAGAAGCCAGGCTTCCGTGCACATGGTCTTGACCGCTAAGCTATGCTTCCTCCCTCCCCTGAGCGTTAGTCGGGATGCGCTACCTGTGCGATCCTTAACATGCACGCAGATCATAGTTAATATGGACACAGATCAAAATGCAGATTCTGATTCAGGAGGTCTGAGGGGGGCCCAAGATTCTGCATTTCTCACAAGCTCCCAGGTGGGGCTGATACAGCTGGTCTGCAGGTCACCCTTTAAGTGTGAAGGGGTCCATTATGCCACAGTCACAAACATTCCCCCAAATCTCGGCAGGTTAAAATAACAAGGGCTCCTTTCTGAGTCAGGCCACGTGTTCATCACAGGTCAGCCGAAGGCCCTGCTCCATGCCACGGTCCTTTTAAGAACAAGGATAATGGAGAAGCTCTCATTTAGGATACGGAGGCTCACAAGAGGGGTGGAAAAGACCTTCGGTGGGCGGGGGGGGGGGGCTCACACCAGCTGTTAAATGCTCCAGGCAGGAAGTGACGCAGCTCACGTCTGCTCACAACTCATTGGCTAGAACTGGTCACATGATCCCATCTAGTCACAAGGAGGGCGGGGATAACCTAAGGCGTGGGGAGAGCCAGAGAGCCAGGAATACCTGGTGAGCATCAGTGAGATTACCACAACCTGCCTACAAAACCATCCGTCAAGTGTTTCACTAGCGCTTCCTGAGCGGCCAGTGCTGAATGAGGTATATGGGGCTATTCCAAGCTGGTTGCCCTCCCTTTCCCGCGGACCCTGGCTACTTCAACAATGAAAAGGAAAATATTTGAGGGGCAGTTCATGATGCAGGCACACAAAAGGCACATTGAAAGTTTTGCAACTTTAAAACATGCAGTGATTACAAACAAGCTTTTCTGAGTTATGCAAAATTTAAATTGCACAAGACTTTCCAGAATAAAACTATTGAGTAAGCCAGGAGCGTCAGTGCGTTTCAAACAGAGATCATTCTGGGTGCGTGGTTTTGCATACTGCTTTTTCTTAGTTTATGCTAACAGTTGTCTGTATCTTGGGTTTGACCCTCTGTATCTTTTTCTCAGGCTACAATATCCTACAATGTATCTAACCAATCAATATTGTTGAATATTTCTTTTGTTTCTGACTTTTTTTTTTTTGCTATTATTTCAGCAGTACAATGAATAAGCTGGTGACCAAATTTTGCTGCACATCCACATTTATTTCTTTAGAAAAAAAATTCCTGGAAGGGGAAGCATTTAAAGAAAATGAATACTTTTCAGGGTTTTGATGCATAGTGTCAAATGCAATCATAAAGTTGTATCAATTCAGAATCCCATCAACATTGTATGAATGTGCATTACAGCTGACTCTCACAAGAATGGTAAATAGGCTTTGATTGTAAACTTGAGAGTGAAATATGTTATTGTGATTATAGTTTGTGTTTCTTTGGTCACCAATATGTGTGAATATTTTTTTAAAAAATATTCATTAGTGAGTTTTTCATTCTCTACCATATATTAGTCCATGACCCTGTTCCATTTCATTTTCCTTTTGGGTTTTAGAACTTTGCTTATTCTATGATGATTCTATTACAGAATTCTATTCTTTACATAGAAGAGCACATAACCCTTTGTTTAACACATATGGAGGTAAAATTCTCTCCAATTTTTCTCTTGTGTTTTAGCTGTCTTTTGAAAAATAAATAAACATGACCGAGGGAGGTCTGAAATGGTGTTCCTTTTATGGGAACAATTTGACAATAAGTTATCAAAAACTTCGAAAACTTAATACTTCTTGACTTAGCCCTTCTACTTCCCGGAATTTTTCCTAAGGAAACCCACATGAATGTTGAATGATATTTAGGTACTTGCTTATTCACTGTAGTGTCGTGAGTGATCACAAAATGAGGTCTTTATTTCCTTGGGTGAGACTTACCTATTCTTTTTTCCTCTATTGTTTTTGTAAATGTTAAGTCTTAGCTGCTATACTAAGAGAGACAAATATGTCATTTTAATATTCTTCCTGGATTTTTTTTGCTTGATTAAAAATGGATAAATAAATAGGTAAGTAGATGGATAGATGGATGGATAGATAGATGGAGCATGGATAGGTAGATAGACAGACAGATAGACAGATATAGAGATAGATTGATCTCTTTGATCTGATGGTTCTCTACATTAAATGTGCATCAGAATGACTTGCAAGGCTTTCACTCACACAAGTCTGGGCTCCTCCCCCAGAGGGAATGACTCAGTTGAGCTGGGTGGGGTCCAGGTGTGAGGGAAAGATCATGAGAGGTGGTATTGGGAACAGAAGCCAAGAACCAGAGAGAAAAAACAAGGGGCTGCTGAGTCACCAGAGGCAAGAGCTAGAATGCAAAATTACCAAGTTCCTGCCTAACTCAGAAAAAGCCCACACTCTCGGCACGGCCTTGAGGCTCCTTCCGACTCAGCCTGGAGCATGGCTCCCAGCTCACCTTGTCCCAAGCTCCCCAGCCTCAAGGCACCAGATCTGTTGGCCTTTTTTTCTGTCCCCCACCTTGCCAGGCCAGATCCCTCCCTAGGGCCTTTGCTCTCACTGTTTCCTCGACTGGGACACTTTCATCTGACAAAGAGCTGCCTCTCCTTATTTAACACTTCGTTCAAAAGCCACATCCCCCGAGAAGCCCAGCCAGGGGCCTGTAGGGTACAACACTGCTCAAGGTCCCTGTCCCCAGGTGTGTCTCAGGCACCTTTGGGATCTCTCCTCCATCCCTCTCCATGGCTCAGTCCTCTCCATGCCTTTCTCAGCTCACCAAGACCCCCCTGTTTCTCCTCATCCCCTACTGTGGATTGTCAACAATCCTTGTCCCCTGGATGGGATATGGGGGTGGTGAAGCATCACCTCCAAGCATGGCTGGTTCCTCAACCCCATCCCTTCCGCATTATGCTGAAAGGATGTCTGTCTCTCTTCACCTTTAGCTGTGTTACCAAGCACCCCTTCTTTTCCCGAACATAGGGGGCAAACACAGGGAACATACTGTACCCTACACGTGAACTATTACACCAACCCCTTGGAAACCAAGTGAGACTTCGTTCCTTGCCATAAAAAGAAAGAGGCCTATGTGGTGGCGACCAGGGTTAACTAGACTCACTGGGGTCATCATTTCCTAATATGGACAAATACCGAATCGTTATGTTGTACACCTGAAACTAATATAATGTTATATGTCAGTTATATCTCAATAAAACAACAGGAAGTAGTGGTCAGGAAGTAATGGTCAGACTTAAGGAGAAAAAAAAAAAGAAAGCAAAGAAGAAGGTAGCATCTATGTTTAAAGGGGACTGACCGTGTTCCAGGTCCTGTGAGGATGATGAGGACGAAGACCCTCTCCTCCCCCTACAAGTGTCTCTCAGGCTCCCTCCTGCTCTCTGCATCCAACAGCTCCTTGTCGTACCCTTAGCTTACCGCACCCAGTGTCCCTCCCATGACCCCTCTAAGCATTTGCGGTTCTAATGTCTGTTGTTGAAACCATTCAAGAGTTGGGTGCAGGTTTTAAGCAGGGGAGTGACAGCGATCTGTTTGGCTCCTTATGGGGGCGACAGCGATGCAGATATAATTGATGTAGAGTTACATCGGTGGTATTTCTTCATTCACGAAGCATGTATTGAACACCTTCTATGTGCCTGGTCCTGTTTAGGTAATGGGCACTGCAGCGGGTGCCATGAGAGGGGTAAGGCAGAATGCCCTAGAAATGTACTGGGGCATCCCTTGACTCACTTTGAGGATTCAGATGAGCTTCTGGACACGAGGTAGTGACTGAGTAGGAGCTAAAGGATGTACAAGGGATAAAATATTCCAGGCAGAAGGAATAGGGAAAACAAAGCCCAGGGAGGAGGGCATGGGGGTGTTTAAGGAACCTCGAACAGTTCAGCATGGGGTGTAGCTCAGAATGCATTAGGAACAGTGAAGAGTCCAGGGAGGTAAGGAAGGGCCAGGGGTTCGGGCTTGCTGATCCAGAGGCCAGATGCTACCCAAACACATGTATTTTTTTCCACTCGTGTCATTACATTAAAGACCATTTTGGAAATGGCCAACATTTAAAGAAAAAAAGTTATTTTAATTCCAGTGTAGTTAGCATACAGTGTTATATAAGTGTCAGGTGTCCCATAGAGTGATTCAACACTTCCATATATTACTCAGGGCTCAGTACTCTTGATGCCCTTTACTTAGTTCACCCATCCCCTCACCCACCTCCCCAGAAATGGTCAACATTTCAAAATTGGCAGATTTCACATAAAAAAAATAAAAGCTTCCAACTTTTTTAAAATGGGGCCAATCTGGCTACACTGGGTCCCCATTTGTGTGCGTCAACCATCAGCTGGGCCCAGTGACCACTGTTCCTGGTCTCTCCAGTATGCCACAGTCCCCACCCCTCCTCGTTGTCTCCCACTCCACTCACCTATATCCCGACTGTGTCCCTGCACACATTGTGCTTCTGACACCTGTTGCCGGGATGGAGAAACCAGCAGAGGTTTGATTCCTTAGGCTTTTGAAGGCCGTGGTAAGGAATTGGGCTTTTACCTTAAAGGCAATGAAGATCTGCTGAAGCACCGGAAAGAGAGGTGCAGTCAGGTTTTTGTGATTTAAAGTACTTTCTAGTGCACACATACGTTCACAGAAAGGTATGACCTGGACACTTCATAGCACTTGGTAGTACTTATAAAAGTCCCAAACGGAAAACTCCCCACATGCCCATTCTTGGTAGAATGGAGGAATAATTGTGAAATAGTCACACAATGAATAGGAAAGCAGGGATTAAAAAGAATGATGATCTACAACTCCCCCCACAATAACACGGAGGACGCTCACAAAAATAATACTGTGTGAAAGAAGCAGACAAAAAGGAGTGGGGACCTTCACATTCCATTTAGGTCAAGTATGGAAAGAGTCTAAGCAAACTGCTGGGGTTAGAAGTCCAGCTGTTGTTTGCCTTAGGGAAAGGGGGACACAAGGCTGCCAATGATGCTGGGTGCTGGTTATGCTACGTGTGTTCAGTTTGTGACAGCTGATCAGGCTGAGCCTTTACAACCCAGCCCTTTTCTGGTCATATACTTTCACTTAAAAAAAAAAAAATCATCCATTTCGGCACCATTTTAGAGATGACGGTGGTGGATGGTCCCGGGTGGTGGCTATCCATCTTACAATGGGTAGCGTTAAGAGACACCGAATAAGAGAAAAAACCCTACAGGACGTGGCTCTGCAGAGATGAATGGAGGAGAGCTTTGGGGGTAGGAGGAAGATCACAAGAACACACAGATGAGCAGGCACGCTCAGAGGAAAGCGGAGACTCTCTCCTCTCGACCCTACAAGACCTGGAGTGGAAATGGCAGCAAGCCCCACGGATGCCCCCCGCCCCCAGTCAGGGCTTTGGAGGAGCTACAAGCAAAAGGAAAGGTGAGATGTGCCGATGAAACATTTATTTGCTTAAGAAATATCACACGATTCAAAGACACGTGTAATGGGAACGGAGCCGGGCCACGGAGAGCCGTCCCCCCATAAATTACCAGGAAGGGTGTCTAGAGCATCTCTCCAGTTCCTCCAGGTACCATCTGCTCTGGGACTCTCCCTGCTTCCTCCTCGCCTCTCCCACCCCACCGACATCTTTATCAAGTTCTTGCTGAAACCAGGAAAGGCAAACTAGTTCCAGCAGTGAAAGCTTTAACTTGTCACCTCCTGTTCTTCTTGGGTTTCCAAAGCGCAGAGGCCTGCGGAATATGTTTCCAATATCCTCTGTCTCTCCATTCGAGTGTGCTCCCTTCCATGCCAGGGAGGTTCTGACCCCTGGCGTCTCTGGGGAAGAGGGGTTTGGAGTGGGGTCAGGCTTGTCAGAAAGCGAGAGGCCACGCCGCCTTGAGCAGCCCACTCCCCCCGCTCCTTTAATGCATTTAACCTGGAAGAGGCACTGCTCCAGCCGAGATTAGATTACGGGGTTGGTGAAGGTGGTCTAACAAATGGCAAATGGCGGCGGGTAGGGCTGAGCTAATCTCTGTTGACACGCATCTAATGCAAGGCCCGTGTTGAAGGCAGCGGGTCCCGTCTGCAGCCCGGGTTTGCCTTGATGACCGAAGGGGGAGGTGAGGCCCAGGGAAAGCCACGGGGATGCCTGTCTCTTTCAATCTTAGAGAGCCTGGAGTGTGCACGTCATTATTTAAAGGTCTCCTGGTACCAGCGAAATGTCCCCGCTTCCTGTGGGCAATGAGGTCAATTTCATCTCTTCGCAGAGAAGCGTTTGATAATTGCATTTCTCTGAAATGTTCCCGGGTTCCCCTCCCTGGAAGTGTGTGGACGGTATAGTTTATTCATTCAACAAACTTGGATTGGATTGATTCTGTCGCTCTGCGGGGTGTTTACGGGGGTGCTGCAGGACCCAATTTTTGATTCGCTGGGAGAATCACATAAATAAGTGCGCATGTCCAGTTCTACCCCCTCGTCCCTGTGGGAAACCTCCCAAGCCTCAGCTCTGGCATCTGGTGCTTGTCTGGTCCCCTCCTCCAGGGCCCAGCTCATGATAGTTACTTAAATATTTGTAGAATGAGAACATCTATAGAATCAAGATGGCTAGCTAGAAATGCACACAACAGAATTGAATAAAACTAACCTTTTATCCAAATGCCATGCTATGCACTATTTTTTTGACAGGAAGTTTTGCCATCCCCATACTCCCCCTGCTCCTATCCCAACAGCTAAAATGTAAGAATCACCAGGACAGGGATTGTTGCCTGTTTGCTTATCTGATGTATCTCAAACACATGGATTGGTGCCTGGACCATTGTTAGAAGCATAACAAAGATTTGATAAATATTTATCAAATAGTGATTTAAATGGATGCATGAACGAGTGACTGTGAAAATCCCGAGGATCAACCCTCCTAAAAGATGTGGAAGGCAAACCACTGAACTATTTAACAGTTCTGCTATCATTTTATTCTCCCTCTGTTTTTAGGTAACATCAATTCTTCTACTTTTACATCTTAAAATATTCAT
The DNA here is from genome assembly GCF_004348235.1 of Phoca vitulina. Lineage (NCBI taxonomy): Eukaryota > Metazoa > Chordata > Mammalia > Carnivora > Phocidae > Phoca > Phoca vitulina. Next base: position 4,557,232 of record NW_022589749.1, on the reverse strand, counting down.
TGATTCATTGTGTATCAAGTACTATGTCTCCAGGCCCTGTAGCCAGGAGATATGGGCTTGCTAGTTGGGTGACCTTGGGCAGGTCACTTAACCTGAGTCTCTATTTCCTCATTTGTAAAATGGAGAAAATAATACCACCTACCCATTAATGTTGCTGTGAGGTTCAAGCGAGTTCTTATATGTCAAGTCCTAAGAACAGTGCCCGGCACATTGGTAGCTGTGGTTGATATTCATAAGTATTGAATAAATGTTGATATTTAAAAAATAAATCTAGTTAAGAGAATAGAGAAACGATAAATAATATTTGAAAAGAAAAAGAAAAAGAGACATGAGGATTTTTAAAATCACTTTATTAAGGAATGACTGACGTACAAAAACTATAAGTATTTAATGTATACAGCTTGATGAATTTGAAGTATACATCCATGAAACCATCACCACAATCTATACCATAAACATACCCACCACCTCCAAAAGTTTTTACAGCCCTCTTTATGATTTGGGTGCATGTATGTTGTGATAAGAACATTTCACGTAAGATCTGCCCTCCTAGCATATTTTTAAGGACACAATAGTGTTGTAGATGTGGGCACTATACTATACAGTAGATCTGTAGGACTTATTAATTTTGCATAAACGAAGCTTAGTACCCTTGACCAACATCTCCCTGGGTCCCCTTCCTCCAGCCCCTGGCCACTGCCATTCTACTCTCTGTTTCTATGAGTTTGATTATTTTAGACTCCACAGGTAAGTGGTATTTATGTAGTATGTAGACAGTCTTCTGTGTCTGGCTTATTTCACTTAGTATAATGTCCAGGTTCACAAATGGCAGGATTTCCTTTTTTTCTGAGGTTGAATACTCTTCTGTTATAGGTGAATATCGCATATTCTTTATCCATTCATCTACTGATGGACATTTAGGTTGCTTCCATGTCTTGGCTATGGTGAATAATGCTGCAGTGGACAGGGGAGAGCAGATAACTCTTTGAGGTCCTGATTTCAATTTCTTTGGTTATATACCCAAAAGTGGCATTGCTGGATCATAGAGTAGCTCCATTTTTCATTTTTTGAGGAACCTCCATACTGTTTTCCAGAGTGGCTGCAGCAGTTTGCATTCCCACCAATAGTGCAAGAGGGTTCGCCTGTCTCCACATCCCCGCCAACACCTGTTCTCTTTGGCTTGTTTTGATAATAGCCATCCTAATAGGTGTGAGATGATATCTCCTTGTGGTTTTGCTTTGAATCTCCCTGAAGATTAGTGATGTTGCACACCTTCATGTTCTCATGTACCTGCTGGCCATTTGAATGTCTTCTTCAAAGAACTGTCTATTCAGTTCCTCTGTGTTTTAATTAGGTAGTGGGGGTTTTTTTGTTTTGTTTTTTGTTTTGTTTTGTTTTGCTGTTGAGGTGTAAGAGTTCCTTATATATTCCGGATATTAACTCTCAGATATATGGTTTGCATAAGACTATTTTTAAAATAAACAGTATACTAGACAAACATACACCCATAATTTACATCTCAACAAAAGGATTAACATTCTGGGAAGTATCAGATTGACTGGAGTAACAGAGGGCTCGAATAGAATAAGTTTCTTGGAGAACAATATTCAAAAGCATTATCTCCAAGGAAGATTCAGCAGCTAATTTTAAAAGTCAGTTTTTCATGAGGAACAAAGAGGTCATTCCCATGCCACATAATTTGTTCCAGAACATAGGCAAAGGTGGATTGCTTCTTACTTCACTCTTTGCAGCCAGCATAAAGCTGGTACCAGCATCATAAGACAAGAATGGTGCAGAAAACAAAGCTACAGATTAATCTCGTCTAGAATCATAGATGCCAAAATCTTCACTAATTAATTTAAATACTATATTAAAAGAATGATCTGCCACGTCCAAGGAGGGTTTATGCTAGGAATACAATATAAAATAGCTTGTTTCATAGTCAAAGTAGAAATGTATAGTAATTCCCAATAGATTCACAAAAGGCCATGGCGGGGTGGGGATGACATCCATTCACCAAAAATCCTTTCAGAAAACTTGGAACAGAAGGATCGCTTAAAAAAAAAAAAAATTGTAATGATTATCTCAAAACCACATCCAGAGTGATATTTAATGGTGACTTACTACAAGTATTTTTATTGGAATCAAAAAAAGACAATGATGTCCACTGTCACCATTAACATTTAATATTTTCCCTGAAAGGCATAGGCACTGTAGGAATTCATAAAACAAATAAAAAATAGGAAAGGAGGAAAATATCAGTCGCAGATGACAGTACTCTACCTTTAAAAACATAAAGGAAACCATTGAAAAACATCAGAACCCAAAATGGAGTAAAGTTGTGCTGCCAGCTACGGAATAAAACCTTCACAGATCAATGACTTCTTAAACAGCCACCAACAGTGTTTATTTAGAAAAATAAAGAAGGATTCAGCCAAAAGAGCAACAGTTTTCATAAAATGCCTAGAGAAAACCGTAATAGAAAACGTATCATGCCCACATGCAGAAAGCTACCAAATCTTCCTAACAGGCATATAAAAAAAATTCATTTCCATGAAGAGATTCTGCTTTGCAAAGCTGTCATTTTCTTCCCGATTGCTTAAGATACAATACAATCTTAAAACAAAAGACCAGGGATTGTTTGGTGAGGGGTGGGTTGAGGACGGGAGAGTGCCAAAGCAGTTTGTTTTCAAGTTCATCTGGATGACGACGACATGCATGGGATTAGCCATCAGTTTCCTTCCAAAGCTGAAAGTATTTCCCTTTCTGGATCCTAATATCTAGCTACAATCATCAAATTGTACGCATGGGCAGAAGAGTCCGTGGAATGTGCTTGAAGGGACAGAAGAGTGGGCACAGGAATAGACTTTATTGAGCAGAGCGGTGCATGATAAAGCGACGGCATACGTAAGGGGGCAAGAAGGTTTGCTCCAAAGCAGGTGCTGGGACAACTGGGTATCTAGTGTCTCCTCATCAGCTCCAAAGACCACCTTTGACCTTAACCAGAGCTTCACTGACCCCCATCATTATCTTTCCCGAAATCTGTCCACCGCCAAACTGCCTTCTTTTGGACTTTTCAGGGGCACAGGAAGGAAGATAAGAAAGAGAGGAAGGAGAGTGGGATCCTGTGAGGGTCACATCCCCCCTCATTTTCTTTTGCCAGCCCCAGGTCCAGGGGGTTTGAGGCAGTGGATGCTCAGGATGCTAAACATCCCGCCAAGCACACCAGACATTTTTTTTTCTCTCAAGATCAGCCTATACAATGAGAAGAAACTTACGGAATGAAGGACGTGGCCGGCCAGCCCGCTGCATGTCGTAGATGGCGGGCTAGCCTCGGAGAGAGCGTGGTTCATGTTAGGAGAGCCCTGACAGGCCTGAGTTCAAACCCCGCCTCTGTCACTCTTCAGCTGTGTGATTTTGAGCAAATTACACTGCCTCGGTTTCCCGTTGCCTACAACAGGAGTTATGCTACCTGTCTCAAAGGATCACAGTGAGGATTAATTCAGATATTGACCATATCTGGTTTTTTAGGCCTCTTTGTGCCTCGGTTTCCCTACCTATAAAATGAAGACATTACTTGTACCTACCTCATGGAATTGCTGGGAGGATGAAATGATTTAATAGATGTGAAGGTCTGAGGAGAGTTCTGGAACATGCCATGTACTCACGATATGCTATCAATTATTTTTACCATAGTCAAATCCAGGTATATGTTAAATACTCTACGGATATGATTATAAATAACAATGATTGATACTATTATTACTACTACTGATATATTTTTATTATATTATTTTTTAATATTTACTATTATTATTTATAAGGGATTTTTTTTTTTTGGTACCTATCAAACTGATTTGTATGCCAAGCTGATTTCTCTATTGTTTTATAGGCAAAACTTCAGATTCCTGGTGGCAGCTTATAGAGATAAAAGCTTCTTGGGGTTGCTTTTCCCTTTCCAATGGGCTTTCCAGTTCCCAAAACCTAGATTTCAAAATGCCATGTGGAGAAGTTTCCAAGTACGTACCAGGTTAGGTCTTCCAGGGACCTGGAACGGCTTTCAGCATAGATTAGGCAAGAAGGGTTAGTCAAGAATTAGCCCACATATTGGAGCAAAGACACCTTGATGACACGACAGCATAGGAGTCCAGAAACCCTCATGCAGCAGGTTCTGCTCTGTTTGGAAATGAGAAGCAAGACAATAGTAACTCAGGGGTAATGTACTCACAGCCAGCATTTCCCCCCACAGTCCATCCTACCCTATTCTCATCCTGGCTAACAACATGATCTGATTTTCAAATGAATTTGAGATCAATGCTTTCCACAACACTAGTGCTGGAAGAAGGAAGGTGATGGCTTCTTACCCCATTTCTTGGTAACCTGCACTTTCTCCTGACCCCAGGGGTCCACATCTTTCAGTCATGGGTGAAAAGGAGTAGCCTAAGTAAACTTTTGCCATTGCTTTATCCATGGCACTCTCCAAAATTTAAAAAAATAAAATCCCATTGTAAGGAAACCTTGTGTCTCCAATACCATGATCTGGGCTTTCAAATGGGTCTGTTAAAGTGATTCACAGAGCAGAATGCCTTAGAAGAGGGAAAAATGTCTTGGTCACCAATTTGTCTATTTACCATTTATTGCTTCAGAAAAACAATCTGAGAAAAATACATTCAGAGATGCCACAGGATTTCTGGAAATGGGGGGCGGGGGGTGGACCATCCCAGTGAAGACATCACGATCTTCTTGTCTTCCAAAACAAGGCCTCTCGGGGCTGGACATTTCCTCTCAGTAGCTTCATTCGTGCTTCTCTCCTTGGAGAAAACGCTCCAGAGGATTGGATTTCAGGCAGTGAAACATCCCAGTGGCCAAAATTGGCTTGAGACACTCGTGGGATAGGGTGGGGGGGAAAAAAAAGACAAAGAAAAGTAATGGAGAGCTCCCCAGGATGCAGAGGCCAGTCTTCACTCACTCCCCAGGCCAAAGTAAACATGAAACCCAACGCTCAGAAACATCGAAATGCCTGATCATTTCTCAGAGAGAAAAATGCAACTGGTCTGGAAAAAGCTAGCACTCGTGTTCCAGGGGGGAATGCGTAGATCCAAGAAGCACTTGCTGAGGGCCTGCTGTGTGTTGGATGTTGTCTGCATTCCCTCTTCTTGACCTCTCAGTGAGACACCGTCTACTTCTCTCCTTTGACAGATGTAACGCAGAAGTCCACTTGCCCCGTATGGTCTCTCTGTTTTAACTGATGCCAAGACCAATGCAAAGCACAGCCACTTGCAGGAAAAGCATGAGTGAGCTGCACAGATTTTACTGAAGATCCCACAGGGCCAAAGGAGGAGGGTATTTATATCATGACTCACAAAAAACTACCCAAACCTTCCCATCGGGTAAATCCTCTCTCTCAAGTTGGCTCCTCCCTGTCCTACCATCAGTGGAAATCCTTCATCCTTTGTCCGTGTGGTTCCTAGCTTCTTTTTCCTCCTCCCTTCCACATTTCCTCTGACGGAGCCTCGATGCCTCATCCCTCCACGTAGTGGACCTGTTTCCAAGCATGTACACCTACACTCAACAAAGTGGTCACCCAACCCTTCATTACCAGAACATTCCCCCACCTCCCCTTGATAGGATTGGTGGGGGTGGGAGGTAGAGTGGAGCATGTTTGTGTCTTGTCAATCTGAGTAAACAAAACCCAAGAGAAGTGAGGCAATTTCCTCACTCAACAGTAATGGTAGTAAGGACTGTTTCCAAATTCAGACATTATAGTGTCTTTAACTTCTAGATCAGCCTGCCTCTCCCCACTCCCATAGTTCTGTGAGGTTAAGGTTCGGTTAGCTGAAGAAAAGGGATGAGAGATGGAGGAGCAAGAGCATGGAGACACCAAGAATATGAGATCTAACATGGGAATCAGAAGTCAATACTTGTACACAGTGCCCAGAATTCCCTTTGTAATATCCAAGAACGTTGGTTTTTGTGCCTTGTCTTGGACACTTCAGGTGAGAGAGAGTTTAGTATCTCCTGAGACAACCTAGCTCATTGTTTGACATTTGTGGGAAATTTTTCCTTTCCAAGCCAAACTCCATCTTCTTGTAACTTTTATCTACAACTGCTAATTGTTCTTTCTGGATCTGTTTGGAATAAATCAAGTATCCCTTTGGCATTATGTCTTCCTAATATTTGGTGGCAGCTGAGCCATGCATCATCTCATTTGGAAACTTCCAGACATCAGGTGAGGTAGAGGTGTTTTTTGTCCCCATTTTACAGATGGGAAATGGTCTGACTGAGGTGAAGAGCACGGATGAAGATGTAGAGCTGGGGAGTGTCAGAAGCTGGGCTTCAACTCAAGAACTTGAACTTTGGGTCTCACGGCCAAAGGGCAGGTTAAATGGATTCCCTGTCCATTATTGTAATTGGGTTTTGCCTACTTTATTAGCTCCTCCTGATGTCAGAAAAACTGATCCGCAAAAGGATGCTCTTAAGAGCATTCAAATGAGAAAAGAAATAAAAGAAACTTAAAGGAAGGGAAAAGAAAGGAGAGAGGCAGAGAAAGAAAGAGAGAAACTCCAAGAGGTAGAAAAACAAGGAGGAAGAGCAGAAGAGGGAGAGTGAGCAGAGGAGGTTAAGATAGATAGGATGCCAGTGACCCGAAGATAGCTGCCTCTCTCTGTGGGATCTGGAATGGAATTCAGAGATGCTGGTCAGTCTCTACTGTTGGTTACACTGAGCAGACGGAGACATGAGACCCGTGGGTTAGCGATGCTGAGCCACATGAACATGGATTCAGCCAAAGTAAACCATCTTAGGAGTGAAAGGGAAGAATAAAAAGGAGGTGAGGAGAGGATGAGACACAGAAGGTCGAGATTGGGGAGGAAGGCTAGAAAGAGAAACAGAGAGAGGGAAAGCTAACACACCAAAATACCAAAAGTGACTCTGGCTGGTGCGATTGCATGCTTTCTATTCTCTTCTTCCATATTTCTCTGTGTTTTTATCTGCATTTTTTTTTTTTTTTTTTACAGCGGTCACATATTAATTTTACAATCAGCAAACACGATGACTCTATTTCCATTCGCGGAAAATTTTCTTTAAGAAGAATGCATCTGGGGACACTAGCATTTTCCCCATGCAAAGCCCGAGGGAGAGACGGAGCCGGTGCTCAGGCCTTTGTAGTAAATATCTCCAGACCACACTAAATCCAATCTTCTCATTTGGGGTTATTTGCTTTCCGGACGCAGGGCTGTGATGGATCCCAGATTCAGCACTCGTGGCATCTCAATCAGCTGTGTTTAGATGCCGCTGTGACACAAGATTATGACGTTTTGATGGGATTAGGAGATAACTTTGCTTTAATCTATAAAGCCCTGTATGTTTTGGGATCTGATTACCCTGGCAATTCCCTTCCTCAGCCCTAGCAATTAAGATTAGCCAGAATGCTCCTGTTAATGATCCCCATATTGAAAGCTCAGGAAATCAGAAATGGGTGGTTTTGTTTTGTGTGTGTGTGTTTTTTTTTTTCCTGGTTCTGTCCCTGCTTTTCCTTTTTTTGCTGAAGTCTCTGGCTCTCCCTAAGGCTCTTGTCTTCAGATCCTAGTGAGCTGCCTGTTTTCTCCTTTCTCTGCTTCCTGGGGAAGCCATTTTGGGGATGCCTCTTTCTTCTTACTTAATCCAACAAGGTTTGCTTCTGTTTCATTTAATCAATGGTACATGTGCTTGGTACCATCAGTCCCAGCAGTGATGAGTGGATTTTTAAATCTGTCCAAGAAATGAGGGAGCTTAGATTTACAAAGATTCTAATGAAACTCCTCTGCCTAAGGAAGTTCGGTTGGTCCACCATAACCACATTGGCTCCAGGTCATATTTTCCAGAGAGATCCGCTCCCAGAATCCTTCAGCTGCAGAAATTTATGGTCTGTGGTCACAACATTGTTAAAATCGCTCATGTTTTTTTTTTTTTTTAAGATTTTATTTATTTATTTGACAGAAAGAGAGACAGCGAGAGAGGGAACACAAGCAGGGGGGAGTGGGAGAGGGAGAAGCAGGCTTCCCACTGAACAGGGAGCCCGATGCGGGGCTTGATCCCAGGACCCCAGGATCATGACCTGAGCCGAAGGCAGACGCTTAATGACTGAGCCACCCGGGCACCCCTCGCTCATGCTTTTATTCCCACTAAAATACAGCTGCATGACTACAGTCCAAAGAACAACCAAGGTTATTGGAAGGTATATGATTCATCCACTATCATTTAATTTGGGTGCATGAGAGAAGCAATAATAGATCATTATGCTGGATGTTCTGGTTTGCCCCTCCAGCCCAGTTCTCCAAGCTGACGTCTGCCCTGGAAGGCTGACTTGGATGGTCAGCATCAACAGGCTCCCTTACCTTTGGGATTCCCATTGGGTTGGACCAATGGGAGGCATTTGCAAGATATATAAAGAAATGGAAAAGAGAAAGTGTGGCCTGGGATTTTTCTTCTTCTGCATACTCAGCATAGTTCCTGACATTCATGAAAATGCTCAAGAAGTATATTAAGAGAATGAAGGAATGAGTGGGGGCAAGAGATACTATACTAAGCTTATGGGAATGTTCCACCAAAGAGATGGGACTTAGGCTTTGAAGAGGAACATAGTTTAAAATAGGAAGCAGATCATTGAGACTATTCCAGGCAGAGGACATACAAGCAGAGATGGAGGAGGAAAGAGGTATGTAAATTGGTTGGACCAGAACAGGGATTTTGTGTATTAGAGTCAAGAAGCAGGCAGCTCAGTTCCAAGCTGTGATTCTGGAACCAGGTTTTCTCCCACCTCGTGGGTCTTGCATCTTCTGAGGTCACCCAGAAGTGAAGAGACTGCACATATTGGAGAGCAGAGTACAGGTGCATGCTGTTTATGGGCCAAGTGTAGGCATTACTACCACTTCTATCCCATTGGTGGGAACTCGGTCACATGACCACACCTCACTGCAGGGGCTGCTGGGAAATGTAGTCTACTTGCTGACCAGGAGGAAGAGGAAATGGATTTGGGGAATCTGACGCAGCTAAGTGAGGTTGGAAGAGATCCTGGAGAACCTCGAATGCCAGGCTGAATTCTGTGTGTTTTCCGTGGCTGGATCCCATCAAATGAGCACGTGGCTCCCAACAAAAGGTGACATTTTGGAAAATGGAAGATGATGCATGAAACATGGTTACAAGTTGAGAGACTGCCAGGGAAGGACTAGAGAAGGTTCTGGGGAGGCCCTGCGCCCGCAGAGGAGTAAGTCACATCTTGTGCCTAACGTCAGCACCACAAAGTGGCTTTCTCCAAACCCAGACATCATCATTTTTCAGCAATTCTGGATCCTCTGACAAAAAAGCCCCTGCTAGCCCAACCTCTTCTGCAGTACACCATATAGGAAAGGAGAAGGAAGGAAAGAGAAGAGGGATATCTTGTTCTTAAACTCAGAACTCAAAGTATCAGGGTTGTTCTCATGGCTTCCTCTGATTACAGGCCTGAGGGCATTTCCAGGACTCAGGGCTTATAGCACTAAACCTGGGAGAGTCACAGGCAAACTGGGACAAGCTGATCACTGTCACTTTGGCTTCCCAGAAGCGTGGGCTCACATCCTAGCCCGAGTTCACCTTGTGACCCTGAGACTTGAGGCAAGTCTCTTCATCTCTGTGAGCTCTGATTTCATCATCTCTAATATGGGAACAATGAAGGAGCCCCCCACTTGGTTGGTGTGAGTGTTGAAGGTGATGGTTCCTGGAAAACACTTTGCAACATGTTGGTGCCTAGAATATGCCCAGTCAATGCCGAATGGGGCTCTCTGCCTTGACTGAAATGAGACTTATTGACAACAGAGCCTCTGAGAGGGTTGAGGTTCTTCTCTGGGGGAAAGTGAGGCAGGAGCGCACGCCCGGGACGGAGATTCACTCCCCTACTCGGGTCCTGCGGGCGGGACGGGCCAGGTGGTGCTCAGATGCGCGGGACAAGCAGGGCTGCCTGTCGACAGGAAAACCAGGGCAAATGGGACTCAGATGATGAGCGAGCCAGGCGGCCCGCCCAGAGCTTTGGGATCCCAACTCTTGCCACCAGAGGAGGAAAGGCAGGGGGTGAGGGGGACATGATAAGAGGGCCCTGAGGAGCGTTTTATTCTGGAGCTTTCAAAGTTCACCCCTTCCTCACACAGGAACCAAAGTTAAATAACCAGGGAGTGAAAGAGAAAGAAACCAGACGAGCCAACCGGCCCCTGGAAACAGGTCACGTTGTGTTCAGAAGTAGGCTTTGAAATGTGCATGGGTAACCACAGCAGAGAGGGCTTGGGCCCCTCTGTTCCTGCCTGAGGGTGAGCTGGAAAAAGGAGAAGGAATGAAAGGGAGGAAGAAAAGTGAGAAATTAAAGCAAAAGGAAGGGACTGGTGGAGAACATCAGGGGAGAGGCAAGAGAGGAGAGAAGACCATTTTCCTGCCCTGATGCAGGGCACAGAAATGAGCCAGCCATGGAGCCCCATCTTCAAGAAATTCATGGTCTTCTTGGGTTTGTTGGGGATGGTGAAGATGCTCAATCGCTTTTTAAGTAGCACTCTGTGCTGTCCTTCCTGTGCATGGTCATACTTGGTCCTCAAAACTAGCCTTCGAGTTCAGAGATGAGGACACTGATGCTCAGAGAGGTGAAGTAACTCATCCAAGGACACACAGCCAGGAAGTGGCAATGCCAGGATTTGGACCCATTTCTAATAATTATAGGAAGCATCATAGGAAGGCAAGAAGGAATGAGGATACCATGTATAGTCTGGGAATACCAAGGAGGAGAATGTACAGCCTAAAAATCAAGGTTTCCCAGCCTCGGCACTACTGACATGGGTGCTAGAGAATTCTCTGCGGCAGGGGCTGTTCTGTGCATTGTAGGATGGCGAGCAGCGTCCCTGGTCTCTCCCCACTGGATGCCAGTAGAATCCCCCTGCCCCAGTGGTGACAACAAAGCCAACATGTCTTCGGACATCGCCAAATATCTCCGAGGAACAAACTCACTCTCTGTTGAGAACCACTGGCCTAGAAAAAGGTATAAAAACGAGTAATTACTGCAAACTGAGATTCAGCTGAAAGCACCGTGGCAGACATTTGATCTCATTTAACCTCATTTAATCTCTCATGTCATCCCACAAGAACCCGATTCAGTGGGCAGTAGTTTTTCCATTTTATAGACGAGGCCTCTTTGTCTCAGAGAGCTGAAGTCCCGCACCCGAGTTCACACAACTTGGCAAGAGACAGAGCGGGGATGTGCATTTGAGTCCGTAAAATCCTTTCGCCGACACTGTTCAGAGAGGAAAACAAAAGACGGGGAGTGGAAGAGCCCAGGAGAGAGGCAGAGCATCCCAACGGGCCAGGTAGCAGCAAAGATGCGGAAAATGCGGGGACAGGTCCACCATGTGGCTTGGTGGCGTCATGCCATCACGGGGAGGAGATCTCTTTCAACTGCTGTGTCCCAGGCAGTCCCCAGGTTGTGACCACCCCCCCCCCACGCATTGCTTCCTGTGAGTGCCCTGCACGTGAGTCCCGCCTGCCTGTCTCTCTCTCTCATATCTCATAAGGAGAGACAATATATTCCAAATGCTCGGTGATTTATGGGGCAAAGCCACTTCTCCTGACCAAGGATGTCTCTTCACAGGAACGCATATGTTGGGGAGCATCTATCCCAGAAATGACCCACTATTCATTTTCTGCCAGGAGCCAATGGCCTGGGGAATTCAAGAAATGCCCCTAAATTACAGACGAATGGGGGGGTACCTTCCTCCAGAAACCTTTTCCCAAGCCTGAGCTGAGCTATAAATCACCTGCCAAGCATCACACACCACCTTAAAACACAGATGTGTGGGGAACGGCAAGGTGAGCGTCCGCCTGCAAGACAGAAGGCAAAGCTGACCAAGAACTTGGAGGGGGGGGGGTGCGTGGGTGTTTGAGGAGCTCATCCTGACCTTGCCCACTTCCGACAGCCTTTCGCTTGACATTTCATGGCTGATACCTTTGGAGCAGGAAGCAAATTTCTCCCAAGGATTTTTTTTTTTTTTTTTTTTAATAATCACTACCCCTCCCCTCCACCTTACCCACCTCTCCTGCAAAATAGCACAGCATTTGTTCTTAATCTTTCAGGGGGTGAAGGTTCCCTTTGAAAATGTGATGAAAGCTACGGTCTCCTCCCTTCATTAAATAAATGATTATTTACTTGCACTAAAGGCTTCAAAAATGGTTAAGACTGGTTTATGGTGGTTTTTCTAGGAAGATAAAGGGCTTTTTCCTTCCCTGTCAAATAAAAAAACACATACACACACATTTTTTGTTTTTAGTATTGATTTTTTTTTTTTTGAACTTTTACTGACTATAGCATACATGCAGAAGAGTGCACAAATCCTAAGTGTTCAGCTTAATGTAGTTTCGCAAACTGAACAAACCGGTGTAACCTGTGCCCAGATCAAGAAAAAGAGCATTTAGTGCATCTGGAAGCTTCCTTAGGCTCCCCTCCCACCCCCACCCCCACCCCAAAGGTTAGTCACTAGCCTGACTTAAAATAGACTAGATTTGTTTTGCCCGGTTCTGTTCTTTAGATCAGGGGATTCATAAGACGAGGCTCCCTGTGCTTAGCTTCTCTCGCTCAGGTTGCATTTTCTGAGATTTATCTCCGGCATTGTGTGTAGCTAAGGTTTGTTTGTTCTTATTAGCATCGAGCTTTCCATTCTGCGAATGTGCCGCAAGTTTATGGCCACCCTATTCTTGAGAGGCATTTGGGATTTATTCACGGTTACCAAAGTTTACTGAAATTCTGCCCTATCTTTGTGCTTGCCTCACTTGCCAATTTACGATAGTGTAATATAGTCCTGTTGTTAAAAATCCATCTTTTCAGGCAAGAACAAGCAGGAAGCAGGGAATGGTTTGTTTTGTTTTTGTTTTCTTTTCGCCTTCCTTCCATCCCAACTGACTCAGCTCCGTTGTTCCCAGTTTGCCGAGGTTTGCTCTCCGGGCCAGTACACAGATCTCTGCAATGTACAATGCGATGCTTTTTCATTTTGTTTTTACATGGATGCAATTGCTGTGCAATTTTTTTTTTTTTCACTTATCAATATATCCTGGAGATCCTTCCATAGATTGCCTCTTTAAACTGCTGAACATTCTTCCCTTGCATGGGCGTGTCATGATTTATGTGACCAGCCTCCCACTGATGAGCATTTAGATTATCTCATGTTTTATGCTCTTGCAAATAGGGTGGCAATGACCATCCTTTTATGTGCTTCTTTATTAGCGTTTGCAAGTATTTCTCTAGCAGAGGAACAGAGAAGTGCAATCGTTGGTGGTACACATTAGCCTTTAAGTGGTTTTTATGAGGTCCGATGGATGGTCCGAGCCACCATGAATTCTGGGGAGAGCTCAAGGTATCTGGGAAAGCATTTGACAGAATGACCAAAACTTACTCGGATTTTTTAAAGACCGGCAGATGCCTGCATTTGGAGAGAACAGAAGAGGATTTTCCCATAGACGCCACTTAGCGACAGTTTCCCTGCACCTCGGTGCCTTGGGATGGGACACCGTCCAGAGATCCCACGAAGGGGAGAATCTACTATCTGCCTATGGTAGGGCTGGTTAGAAACCAAATGCCTGAGACTCAAGGTACAGCTTCGGGGACAACCCATCAGAATGATGGTGGTAACACAGCACACATGTGCTGAATACTTACTCTGTGTCAAGCAGTGAGTATGAATTGCCAAATTCAATTCTTACCAGACTCCTGTGGGGAGAGGACTCAGTGTTGAATCTCCTATTTTTCCAGCTGGACTGACTGAGGCTCAGATCATCGCTTGCCCAAAGTCACACTCACGCAGATTACCACGATACCGTGGCGCACGCTCAGTGTGGCTCTTGCCTACCGGAAGCTTCTACCAGTAGTCAGAAACAAACCACCAGGCAGTGAGAGTTAGGATGAGCTGTGTGCTAAAGCCTGTGCAGTGAGCTTCGCACGCTGCTTACAAAGGCTGCAGAGAGAAACAGGGGACCTAGAATCAGCCCTCGGAAGAGAAAGCCTCTCTGTCTCTCTGGGCCGTTGGTGCTGCAGGACCAAACGCTGACACCCCAGCCAGGGGGAGGGGACTCGTCAGGCTAGCTCATCATAACAGTATGCAGCAGGAGCCAACTGCATGTTGACCAAAGCACCCCATCAATCCTCACAGCAGGAATGGGGGGACACTGAGGCTCAGGAAGAAGAGTGTTTGCTCTAGGCGATAGCTGAGATGCAGAGTGGGAGCTGAATGGGGGGTTCGGCTGACGGTGGATCCTCTGAGGATACAGCACCCCTCCCCTTCTTGCCCTTCAGACTATCCTGATCTAACAAAAATCTTGCTCCAGTCAAAAACCCCCCGGGGACCCAGGGGGCTGGATGTGCTTCGGCGGTGGATGGGGCTGAGAGCTCTTTTCGTTCAAACCCCGACTTCCAGTCCCTCACTGAACAGTTAAAAATCTCAAGTCACAGCTCGTTGTCCCTATGTCGGATTGATGGATTACAACTTTCTCCTTTTGAATGGATGCCTCCTGACTTTTTGATGCGGGAACAATTGATTATTACCCTTTTTAATTTTTTTTCCCCCAAGTCTGCTAACCAGGCAATCTGTGACACTGTCCATACATTATGGGCCTAATTCAGCAAAGGTCTGACAAACCGGCCCAGGGGCAGAAGATTAAGCTATTCCAAATTGCCTAGATCAAGGCGAGCCCAGATTGGGTGCCTGGAGACAGAGGTGGGGGTGGGGGTGGGGGGCACCCTTTCATTCCTGCCCTTTGGAGACCTCCAAGACTAAACAGTGTAGGCCACATCTTGAAGAAAATTGCTTTATCCTTTCACCTTTAAGTGGATTCAGGCGCAATCAGTTGACTCAGGAGCGTGTGGAGGTCAGCGCACACACGCCAGGATGGGGGGGCTCCGGGCAGAGCCTTGGGAAGAGGGGAGGCCGATGAAGTAAAGGAAGATGGAAATGGTCGGTCTGTAACCTCTAACATCTGGTGCCGAATAAGAGTGCAGCAAGGGAAAACGTTCAGGCTGGGGCTGGGGGAGCGACCTGGAGAAGGAGGTGCGTGCAGGAGGGTTTCAAAGCCTGACTGCGACAAACAAGGCCTCCCTGCTCCTCTCAGATGTCACGGGAGGAAGTAGAGGGGGTTGGGAGGAGGAAGAGGGAGGGAGGAAGAGGTCAGGTCTCCAATCCCCAGAGCGAGGGGACAGGCAAATGCTTGCAGATGGATGCAAAGGATAGCAGAGAGCAAATTGCTTCTGGCTGCCTGGGAGCACAGCACAGAGACGACAAGTGTTGCTAAAACTGGGGCAGCCTTTTGCAGGAGGAGGGTCGGCAATGTCCCCTTGACCGTGAGCATCCCAACACCAGCAGGCCGGTGGGGAGGGACCCTGAAAGTGGAGGAGCTCCCCCTACCCAAGCCCTAGCCTGAGCTGCACTGGCCATGGCTGGGTGTGATTTCATGAGCCCTTCTTCTTCAGTGTGAGCTGCCTGGCAGCCCAAAATTAGATCTCCAGGAAAGATACCCAGGGAGAGATGCTTAGCTTCCTGGGCCACTTGGCCCCGGGGCCACATAGGGATAGCGGGCAAGGTGCTCCATCCTGCTCCGGCCTGTGTGGGAGCCAGATGTTGACTCAGACAGCCAGCTTCGAAAAAGTGCAATCTGGTGGGAGATTTGCGTGTGCTCAGAGGTATGTTCCCATGCCAGCGAACGCATTTGCCCCTTCTCACTCCATCCTCCTGGCACAACCGAATACAGCTGCATCGACCTTCAACTTTGTTGCCACATCTCTCTTTCTTCCTTCATCTTTCTCAAGAAGTTTGCAAAGGGACCTCCCAGATACTGAGGAGCCCGAGTACTAAACTTACACCGACATCAGTTTGGATTCCTTCCGCTGCGAGGAACAGAAAAGCCAGCTCACCATACGTTAAACCTTAAAGCTATTCATTTGGATGTATTTTGGACATCTGTAGACAAGAGGTTGTTTTCCAGGGGTGGGTAGCCAGTCAGCTGGGCACCAAGGCCAACTCTGCCCATCTGCCCCCTCTAGCAGCTCAGGATATTGACTTTCCATGCTCAGCAACTCATGCTCGCAAGATGGCGGTGACGGCGCCAAGTATCATGACCTCAGAAAAAAGCAGAAAGTGTAGGAGAGGCAGGAGGCCTTTTCCGGGAATCACCTTCTCCTTTGGTCAATAAATAATGTTTTCAGAGTCGTCATAGCCCCCATCCAAGTTTCATTGATTAGAAGTGGGTCACATGCCCACCTCTCGACCACAGGCCAAAACATGAACAAAATCCATTGGTAGGGAATAAAGGGAATGGCTGCTTGGTGGTCTGTCTCACCATCTCCCCCAGATCTTTTCCTTCAGTGTCCTAATCTGGTGAATGGTTCTACCATTTACCCCCTCACCCAAGCCAGACACATGTGTCTACATCATCTAATAGTCAAGCCATCCCTGGGTGCTCTCTCCCCCTCCCCTACTCCTCCCCTGAGCCCTGTCCTATACACTGCTCTTTGACTCTCTGAAATCCCTCATATGATGCTAGGCATACAGCAAGTACTCCATAAAAGACAAGATTCACTTTGTTGGCTCTACAATTCTGCAGCTCTAGGACCGACTTCATGAACAAGGACATTCCCACATGAAAACTCACCTTGCTGGGTTCTGGTCATTACTTAAGAACAGGTTTGTGGTTAATTGCCCAGGTAGTGGACTCATGGAGCCTAGATTTGAATTCCCAGGGCACTCTGCCTTAGCTCCTGGGGCCCTGGGCAACCTGCCAAAACACTTCCAGAACCTCAGTTTTCTCATCTGTGAAATGGAAATGATAATACTTCATACGTCATAGGATGAAGTGATGGTTATGTGTGATAATGCATTTAAGTGCTTAGCACAGCATCGGTGACATAAGCAAATACCCGTTATAATCGCTACTGTTATATTCCCAAGTGGTCAAGTCATCTGCTGTGTAACTTTGCTTCCCATGCAGAACTAGATGCCTCACTGGGTCCAAATCAACTCTGAAACTATTTCTTACCCTGATTAAAAAAAAAATAACAAAAATTGTATATATTTGAACTGTACAACATGATGTTATGATATACCTATGCATAATGAAATGACTCCTATAGTCAAGCTGTGAACATACTCATCTCTTCCTATGGTTATCTGTTTTCTTTTTTCTTGGTGTGGTGAGAGCATCTGAAATCTGCTCTCTTAGCCAATTTCTGGTACACAATATGGTGTAATTAACTATAGTCATCATGCTTTACGTTAAGTCTCTGGACTGACTGATCCTGCATAACTCCAACTTTGTACCCTTTGACAAACACCTCCCCAGTGCCCCCACCCCTCTGCTCCCAGTAACCGTCTCCTTTTGCTTCTGTGTATTTAACTTTTTTAGATTCCACATATAAGTGAGATCATGCAGTATTTTCTTTGTCGCTGGCTTATTTCCTTTAGCCGAATGTCCTCCAGGTTTATCCATGTTGTCACAAATGGCAGGATCTCCTTCTTTCTCAAGGCTGAATACCATAATCTCTTTATCCATCCATCCCTTGGCAGATGCGTATTCATCTCGGCTGTTGTGAATAATGCTGCAATGAGCAACAGAGGTTTTCTCCCCAGCCTGCCCTCAGGACACAGCACGCTAGGGAAGCTTTGGAGGGGTGCTGGCTTTCCATTGCAAAATGGGGATCAAAGTCTCATCCTCACCAATCCCAGGGGGCCACCGTGGGGCTTGGTGACTGAGGCCCATTTCTGTTGCTTTAGATGAAAATCGGGCAAGAGCGCTCTTGACAGCTTCGCTTATATTTATTTCTGGCCAGATCAAAGGTCCTGTCGGCAACCTGTCCTGATGTCTTGATTTCTGTTTTTCTTAGCTAAATTTTTTTTTTTCTGGATGGTGTTCACTCCAAATAAGCTACTAAGAGGCCCCCAGGGAGTAAGAGAGTGAGAGAGCTAGAGCAAGAGCAAGAGTGAGAGAGAAATGAGAGTAAGAAAGAAAGAAAGAGAGAGAGAGTGAGCAAGTGAGACAAGATGGGCAGAATTTAGTTATGTCTTGATGTACCAAGTGTATGGATTTGCAGAGATCCCAATGGCCTGAGATCAGCCACTCTTCTCCATGGTGGGAATAAGACAAGCTCGTGGTCTTTTCTGGGTTCCCAGTGGGACACGAACCACTCACAGGGCACCCAGTGAAGACTGGATTAATAAAATATTAACAGCAAGTGATCTTCTATTGGAAGGGAGTATTACCTAATGGTTAAGGGCACAAGACCTGGAACCAGGCATCATTGGAATGTTCATCCTACTACTTACTACGTAACCTTGGGAAAGTGATTCACTTCTCTGCTTCTATGTCTGTAAAATGGAGACAATAACTGTTCTTACCTCACAGAGGTGATGGGAAGGTGAAATAAATTGATGGATGTGGAGCACTAAGAACAGTGCCAACCATGTGGCTAGCCAGTGTTAGTGTATTAATATTTATCAAGCGGGCATTGGACCTATATTATTGTATTTGATCCTTACAACAGTCTTTGACAGATATTTTCATTTATAGATGTTATCGTTTGTAACCCATTTTGCAAGAGAGGAAATCGAGAAGGAGAAATGTGAACAGCTTGCCTACAGCTAGTGAGGAGCACAACCAGGGTTCACAGCATGGTTTACCTGATGGTTGATTAGAAGACCTGGGCTGTTTGTAGTCTGGCTCACCGGGCTAAGCAGGAACGGCTGTGCCAACCAGATGACCCAACAGGATGCCATATACTCGCTGAGGGTGGGGAGAACAGGGATCACCTTGCCTGTTTAACTCTTAAGGGGGTTACCCCGACCACGCAAATGAGGTGCTTTGAGCACATCGTGGCAAAGGGAGGTGAATCACCACTTAGCCCTTCACCTTCTGGATCCCCGGTGATGTCTGCAGGGAAGCTTTGGGCCTGTGTCAACGCGAAGTAGGTCGGGCCCCAAGCCAAGACTGCAGCTCACATGGGGAGTGACTGCACACTTAGGGAAAGCTATGGGCAACTCACCAGCTCAGGGAAACTTGACCTACAAACTGGTTATACAACCCTGGTTAGGGCACGGACAAGCACTCACTGCCTAGACCACTCATGGAAGTTCTAGAGTTGACATCTGGGAAGACGTCAACGCTCCTGTGGCTGTAGGAAGAGAAAGGCCAATTCGCTTCAGTGTTCCTTGACAAAAACACATTCCCGAAAAACATTCACCTCTCATATGTCAACATCCTTCCAAAGATATCTACCATTTTCCCGCTTCAGTTAAAGCAGAAACTTGGAAGATTTCTTTGAGAGTTTAAAATCTTGAAGAGCCTCAAGATCCTCTCTAGGAACATCAAAAACATCTGTCAACACCAGACAGGACAACGAGGGGACGGCCTGGGCTGTCTCTATCCCAGAAAAGGGCTTTGTTTTGCTTTGTTTTTTCTTTCCCTAATTTCTAATATGCGCATTCCCTCTGATTCTCTTTTTCCTCTTGAGAGCTTCCTCTGTCCCTATGTTCCTATGGAAATAGTAGCAACTGACATTTATTGAGCAATTCTTGTGAAACAGGAACTGTGTTAATTCCTTTATACGTATCACCCTCTTTAAATTCACAACAAACCACAAGTGGGACCTGCTGGATTATCGCGCCCATTTTATAGACCAGAAAAGCGAGGCTCTGGAAAATTAAAGCACTTGCCCAGTGTCAACCCAGTGCACATGTGGAAGTGCTGGGTTTGGAACCACCATGGACCTCCAAAGGCCACAATGCTAGTCCATCTGCTGTCCTGCCATCCCCTTCTTCACATCTGTGTTTAAAAGCACCTATCGCTGCATATTATAATTTTTCCTATTACATGTCTGTTTCCTTTGCTAACAGTCAAGTTAATCCTGACAACCATTTATTAAAGAAGCACTTATATGTGTCAGGCATTAGGCTGGTGGATTTGCACACATTTTATTTAATCCTGCCGACAGCTCTCCGAGTTGGGCGTCAGGTGCCCCATTACACAGATGAGCAAATACGTTCAGGGAGGCTAAGGGCATGGCCCCAAGCCAAGGACCTGGGGAGTAGTGGAGCCAGTTTGGGGAATCAGGTCTGATGGGTCCAAAGTCCATGTGCTTTGTTCTGTGCCGTTAGGGACTCCCACTTGTTGCCAGCTTCTCGAGGGCTGGGCTGGTGTTTCATGTTCTTAGTGCCCCTTAGTGTCTGGCTGTGAAATGGATGAACTAAAAAAAAAAAAGGTAGAGTCAAGGAACCAGTTAGCCAGGTATCTGTTCAGTGTGGACATTAGATTTGCAAGCTGGTACAAAAACAACAGAAAGAAGGTATGTTTCTTTTTAAATGATCAACCAAAAAAAATTGGAAATAAGGATGAACCGAGTGCCAATCCCTTCCATCCAAGATGACTGAGTCCCAACAGACATCTCTTGAATGAATACGCTCATATATTCAACTGTGCACTTGAGACCATCACTCAGATATTCGATAGGCATCTGGGACTTTTATGAGCACAGCCAACATCCTAATCATTCCCCACCTTAAAACTGCCCCCACCTTCCCCATCTTTGTGAATAGAAACTCTCTCTTTCCGGATCCTCAAACCCTGGTGTCATCCTTGACTCCTCTCTTTCTCTCACACCCCATGTGAATCCAGCAGAAAAACCTATCTGCTCTACTTCCAATATATTTCCTGAAAGCTGACGACTTCTCACCTCTCCCACTGCTACTGTCTTGGTCTAGGCCACAGTCACTTCTGACCTGGGATACAGCAACAGCCCCTCACGATCTC
Source organism: Phoca vitulina (assembly GCF_004348235.1). Classification (NCBI taxonomy): domain Eukaryota; kingdom Metazoa; phylum Chordata; class Mammalia; order Carnivora; family Phocidae; genus Phoca; species Phoca vitulina. The sequence goes on along the minus strand of NW_022589749.1, from coordinate 4,536,409 downwards.
TCTGGGACACCTCTCTCCTCTCCCCTCTGGTTTTTTCTTCCCTCAGCAGCCAGAGGGGATCTGCTGAAACCTTGTCAGATCATTTCATTCATCTGCTCAAAATTGACTGGCAGGCTCCCACCACAGGACATTTGTCCATGCTTCCCTCTGCTTGGAAGTCTTTGCCTCGGGAAATCTGCAACTCTTGCCCCTCATTCCTTTTTCTTTCTTTCTTCTTTTTTTTTTTTTGTTACCTTCTTGGTGAGCCCCCTCTGACTGACCTTTATAAAATAGACCCCTCTCCATTTTCCTAGCACCCAGAATTCTGTAATCTTCCTTAACCTGCTGTATTTTTCTCCATAGCCATATTTTATCTGCATCTATGGAATACCTATTATTATATACTAGCATATAAGCTTCATGAGGACAGGAACTGCTTGTCTCAAGTGAATCCTAAGCACCTAGAACAATGCCTGGCAAAGAGTCAATATTTTTGAACGAATGAATGAATGAATGAATGATCAAATGAATGAATGAATGAATGAATGAAGGGCTATCAGGCTATGGTTTCCTTTCACTCCAGCCCAGAAAGTATTCTATTTACTAGACCCAAGTTCTCCAACAGAACTTTCTGTGATGATGGAGACATTCTACATCTGAGTTGCCCAACCCAGCAGCCCCCAGCCACATGAGGTTATGGAGCATTTTAAATAGAGGAGGTGAGGTATACTGTATTTATTTTTGCTTCACAGACTTTATTTTTTGGAGCCATATTTGGTTTACAGAGAAACTAAGCAGAAAGTACCGAGAAGGGACTGCATGGTCCATTTTATTTCACGTTCATTAATTTCCATAGCCAGCCATTGCATGTGGCGATCATCTTGGGCAGGGCAGACCTCGCCTGAGACCAGGAGGATGGGCCCCAGTCCTGCCCCCACCACCTGGGTGTGGTCAGCCCCATGAAGAGGTCCCATGAACAGCCCCAAGAAGGCCGGTATGGGTTTTCCCCAGAAAGATTCACCAAAGCCCCAAAGGCTGGGTCAGCCCTTCCAAGCAGAAAAGTTTGCTGATCAAACTTTAGGAAGGAAGGAAGCAGGACAGTGCAGCAAATCAGAATGTTCAATGAAGACATGCTGATCGAAAACAGAGAGGCTCCTGGCCATCTTGTGAGTCTTCTCATGAATCCGCTCCTGGGCCTCCTGCCTGACTCCCCTCCACGCCGGCCTCTTGAGGGCTTTCACTTCTGTTTGCTCTCCCCTTCATCTTCTGTGCTCTCGTGGGGGCCCACATCTGCCCCTTCTGCTTCACAGCCATGTCCAGCTGGGCCAAGGGCTACCTTGGGTCCTGCTGCCCATTCTTCCCTTCCCAAGCTTGCTCTATAATCTGCCTTTTCATCTCCATAACAACCAGGAAAGCAAACATCCCCCAGATACAACAAAGATTTTTTTTTCTAAAGGGTGAAGTGAAAGAAGAGGAGAAAAAATACAATCCAAAAGGGGAAAAATGTAAATAAACCTTGCCAACAAATAAATAGAGACCTTTCTAAGGAAGAGCAAAGGAACACAGAGCTGCCTGTAATTAGTGGCCACCACAGCCCAAAACAAAATCAGACATTCAGCCCTTGCCACTTCGTTGCCATAGAAATGGGACCCGAGATCCGTCAGGCTGTCCTCCTAAAGCGATTCCTTCCCTGACCGTGCCCACATCAAAGGGGGCCTTCCCATGCTCCCTGGTGGGTGAACGATGCCCAGGACCCCACCGAGCCTCCGAAGAGGGCAGGAAGGGGAAGAAAACAGACCCAGTAGGAAAAATTCCGAAGTGCCCCACACCAGACACGTCAGCTTCTCAGGAGACACGGCAGGGGAAGGACTGAGCCAAGTAGGACCTTAAGGGGTTTCCATCCCATGGATGTGCATGCTGGCCATTGAAGACTGCCACTGGTCATGCTCTTTTTTTATATTTGTTTTCATTCTTTTTTCTCTGCACATTAAAAAATAAGGTCCTCCTAGACACAGAGGACTGCTTGGTGGTTATCAGAGGCGGGGGGTGGGAGGAATGGGTGAAAGTGGTCGAAAGTACAAACTACCAGTTATAAGTAAGTCCTGGGGGTATAATGCAGGGCATGGTGACGGTAGCTACTACTGGGGCATATATTTGAAAGTTGCTGAGGATGTAGATCTTAAAAGTTCTTATCACGGGGCACCTGGGTGGCTCAGTTGGTTAAGCATCCAACTCTTGATTTTGGCTCAGGTCATGATCTCAGGGTCATGAGAGCGAGCTCCGTACTGGGCTCCGCTCTCACCAGGGAGTCTGCTTGAGATTTTCTCTCTTCTTCTGCCCTTCCCCCCAACTCATGTGCTCTCTCCTTTCTCTCTCTCTTTCCTACAAAAAAAAAAAGTTCTCATCACAAGAAGAAAAATTGGATATATCTAATCACTGTGTTGTATACCTGAAACTAATATAATGCTATATGTCAATTATACCTCAATAACTTTAAAAAATTTTTAAGGAGAAAGGTGGTAAAAAAAAAAAAAAGGTGGCTAAGGAAAAGAAGATAAGGTTCTGATCATATTGTTCTTATGGTTTTACTTCCTGTTTTTTACCCATTTCATTGTAGAAAGTAAACATGGTCACGTGTTATTGATCCTTCGTAGCTGTGTTTGTCAGGGTCCAGGCTAGAGACAGAAAGCCTAGTGGTTATTTTAACCGAGAGAATTGAATAGAGGGAATTGTTAGCGAGGCAGTAGAGAAGTATATTATGTATCCTGTTGCTTGTCCTCTCTCTGGGAGGTAATTAGCTTGTTGGCTATCACCTCAAAATTTCTTCACCTGCCATCTTGCAGGATGGGGGGTCCTCTCCAATCTGAGTCGTGCCAAGTGATTACCAATTGCAGTAAATAGAAGAGACCGAGAGAGCACGGTGAGGTATCACTCTGGTAGTAACTGTAGAAAAGCAGCCGTCCCTAAGGACTGAGGGAGCATAGGGAAGAGGCTGGGATCATACAGCTCAGTATGGAATCTTGCAGGTGGGCTTGGCAGAGCCGAGACCCAGACCCCGGAAGAACAGGCACTGGGTCCTGGCACTGGGATCTTCGAGGGAGGACAAAGAGCCTGATTCAGACAGAGTAGACAAGTTGCAGAGTGAATCCCCAGGCTGCCACCGAAGGGAATTGCAGGTGGGGTGGTCTGAGAGCAACAGGGAGCAACCGGGAAGGAATGAGTCCCTCCTTCCTCCTCAGGCCATTGGTCCCCTCTGCCACCCACCTGCTGGTAGCCCCTGTCACAGAAAAGTGGTTACAGAGTCACCCCCTCAGCATCTAAAAGCCAAGCCTAGAAGGATGGAATTGAAGCTAAAGAGGCAACAAGGACGAGTCCCCCATGTTGGACATGTAGAGCAAATGTTTCCAACTCTTTGCTGTTAAAAATAAGGTTTCAGTAGTGATTGTCTGCACCTATACCTTTGTGTGCGTTTCCGATGACTTGTTTGTGAAATATTCACCAAGGTGGCATTAGCTTGCTGAATAGTGGGGGCCTTTTTAGGGTTCTCGATGCCCAAGGCCAAGACGTTTCCCTTAAAGACCGTGTCAATTTCAGGGCTCTCTATCAATAAGCGTTCTAAATCCAAATCAATGTGAAATGACCCTGTGTGCTTTCACAGATGTGGCCCTCCCAGATCCCTGAAACTTATTGTCTGGGGCTTTCTCTACTTATCACCGGACAGCCCACAGTTACCTTTTCTCTTCTCTGATCACAGAATGCCTCTCATTCATTTGCCACTCGCCTCCTACTCTCTGGTCCTGCCTCCCTTCTTTCTCCACATGCTCAGCAAAGCGAATTGGTTAAGTGAGAGAGCTCTGGGACAGACTACCCACATCCACGCCCGACTCCATCATTCGTTAATGGTGTGACTGCAGGCAGGTAGCTGCGTCTCCCTCAGCCCCGGTTCCCTTATTAACATGATGGTGGTAACAATCCCATGCTCTTCAGAGGGCTGTGAGGCTCAGATGTGATAATGCAAGGGAGCTGGTCTATATAGCATGAGTTCAGTGAGCCCCGGTTATTGCTGTTGTGATTATTGACATTATTCGTATTAGCTAGTAAGCTCATTGAGGGCGGAATCATGTCCTAGAATTTTTTTTTATCACTTTTCCTGTCTTTCATTAGGGTTTTAAGAAATAGATACCCAGACAAGTTAGCTAAAACAAAAGGGGATTTATAAAAATCAGGAGAATCTCAACAAACCCGATTTGAAGAAGTAGAGTCCAGCCCAATGAGACCTGAGCCCCTCTCTCTTGGGCCATGTGTCTGCTCATTTTGGCTGTATGCTGCCTTGATTTCTGTTCCTCTGACCACGAGCTGTGTTTAATGACTCTAGCTGTTCCTTCTGCATATCATAAACGATCATAGGGCTCTGGTCCCAACCCTGGTGACCATACAGGCACTTCATCCTTAGTGTCATACCTCTTGGATCAAGTCCTAAAAGCAAAGAATTGGGTTAACTATGCCTGTGGACTACACTTGGACTAATCAGATAAGAATAAGGATCATAGGTCCCCTAGCACCAACATGCCTGCCTCAGTTTACTGCTCTGGAAAGAGTGGGAGGCGGGACAGTTCTGAGGAGGAGAGGAAGCATGCTCTGGTGAGGTACTTCACATTTGCCTGCTACTCTCCCATCACAATGCCCAATGGAGAGCTGTATGCATAGAAGGGACATAATCATTCTTTGTTGATTAATGTTCAGTGAGGGTATTTCACTCCATTGTTTTCAAAAGCTCATTGCTACCTGTCTCCCGATAGTGCTTTTCAAATTCCCCCCAGAAATGCCTCCAAATGCCGAGAAGATCCTTCTGGTTTGAGGGGTAGCCCAAAGAAACCTACTCAAGAAGAAAATCCTTTTGAAGTTCTGCATTTTATCTTGGAAGGTCTGGTGACCTCTGAATTCTAATTTATAGGCCAGCTACTTTACAATAAAAATAGCATTTCGCCTACTTACTATTGAGTAAAATCAAATGCAGAAAGATTGGCCATCGTTTTCATGCAAAATTTTCTACACCCTGATAGCCTGTGAATTATAGCACTAGACAGTGAGCTCCTTTGGGGAAGAACCTATATCCATTTTGGTCAGTGTGGCATCCCCAGTTCATAGTATGAGGCTGAGCACATAGCAGATGCTTAACAAATGTCCCTTGAATAGAAAAACGAATGAACTACTGAATGAGTGAGTGAGTGAGTGAATGAATCAGTAGATGGATGGTAGAGTTCATGCGTAAGTGAGTGGATGGATGGAAGGATAGATGAATAGATGGTAGAATGGATGGATACATAAGTGGACAGATGGATACATGCATGGATGGATGGTAGAGTGGATGGATAGGTGAGTAGATGGATGGATGGATAGATGGTAGGGTAGATGGATACATGAGTGGATGGACAGATGGATTCATGGATGAATGGATGGATACATGGATGGATAGTAGAGTAGATGGATAGGTGAGTGGATGGATGGATGAATGGATGGGTACATGGGATACATGGATAGATGGTAAGGTGGATGGATACTTAAGTGGACAGATGGATGCATGCATGAACGGATGGTAGAGTGGGTGGATAGGTGAATGGATGCATGCATGCATGAATGGATGATAGAGTGGATGGATAAGTGAGTGGATAGATGGATGATGGATAGATAGATGGTAGTGTAGATGGTTACATGAGTGGATAGACAGATGGATGAATGGATGGATGCATAGATGAATGGATGGATACATGGATAGATGGTAGAGTGGATGGATACATAAGTGGATGGACAGATGGAAGCATGGATGAATGGATGGATGCATGGATGAATGGATGAATGGATAGATAAATGAAGTATGTATATCCCATCTTGAGAAGCAGTGAAATTAAAGTCTAGCCTGATCACCCTCTTGGTTCCCAGGAAAGCTTCTCATTTTCCCTGAGTTGAGGCAAATAGCATCTGAACCAAGGAACAACTGTCATACTCATGAACCACCTCCCAAAATATAAATATCCTTTCAAAGGAAGCCCCCCCTCCATAGTACTGGTTTCTACTGCTGAGTTTAACCAGTTCTTCCCCAACACGATGGTCCTCTGATTTTATAATATAAAAAGAAATAAATGTGATTATACATATGCTGGACAAGCCAACAGCAAATCAGAAACCCAGTAGTGAGAGCTACTTTCTGTTTTCTCTCTTTTTCCCAACCCCAAGAGAAAGACAGTGGAGAAGGATGAAAGAAAGAGGGAAGGGAACAGAGTAAGAGAGGAAGAGCAAAGAAGAAAAGAAAGAAGGTGGCTGCCATTTTCTGAAGGCTTTGTAGAAATCACAGGCTGTACACACTATGTCATTTATTTATTCAGCAAATAACTAGGGGGCTAGGCAATTTCCCAAGTCACTGGGGACACAGCCATGAAAAATCTACACATATTCCTGCCTTCATGGGGCATTCTGTAGGAAAATCTGTCTTGGCTCCATCAGGAGTTGGGTTCAGATTGCTGGATTTTAAGTGTGGAGTTCCAACCCTCACACAGGAGGAAACCAAGGCACAGGAAAGTTAAGTGATGTTCTGGGATGATTATCAAAGCCTTTACAAGTGACTTACACGTAAGAATAAAAAAAATAGTGTGAATGCATGAATGGAGGGAGAATGAATTAATGCCCCATCTCTCTAAATAGAACAAGCTCGCTTAACTCACATCTTGCAAAGATCCATCTCTATGAAATCTACAAGGGGATGCTAAAGGAATTCATACATTCACAATAAATCCATATCATTTTGAGATCCAGCTTGACTTCCCGGGGACATAAATAACTTTTCTCTGATCAATGTACAGTCACATTCTTGAGTGTTTTCAGATGAAATAATTAGCATCAGTAAAATGACATGGAGATTTATTCTGCAGACGGGCCTTCTTCACATGCTAATCAAATCTCTACACAGTGTGTTAATTGTGCTCAGAAGCTAGGCAAATCCTAAACTGCCTTGCCCAAGGGAGGTCAAAACGACCCAGACAGAAGGTGGGATCAAAAGACTGATTTCCACTTCAATTTTTAATCTTCCCAGACTGATCCAGAATGTTCTAATTCCCTTAAAAGACTCAAACCATAAACCTTTTTTGTCCATTCCAACAGATGATTCTACTTCTCACTCTCTCTGTAGCCACTCTGTCATCTGGTTCTCCCACCTCAAAAATATTTCCTGAAAGTGTCCACTTCTCTATGAGTCAACCATCAACTCCAGGTTTGAGCCACTATGGCATCTTACGTAGTCATCCAAGGGGGGTCTCCCCACATCTACCTGTGCCTCGTCCAATCCATTCTCCACACTGCTGCTGGACTGGTGTTTTCAAAAGCAAATTTCATCACGCTCACTGTTTCAAAATTTTCACTGACTCCGCAGAGCCCCCAGGATAAGTGCCAGAATCTATTCTATAGCTTCTGTGGGCCTGTGGGACATGGCCTAGGCTAACCTTCCTGCTTCACTTCTCAGCACACTCTCTCATGTTCACACCAGCCACACTGACCTGTTTGTCCTTTCTCCATGGCTCAGATTGGCTTTATTTCACCCCCTTTCACACATATGGTTTTCTCTGCCTGGAATAAAATTATTGTTCCTTCTTTGTATCAGTTAGCTATGCCTCATAACAAATTTTCACAAACTTAGTGGCTTAAGGTCAAAATATATTTATTACCTCCCAGTCTCTGTGGGTCAAGCGTCTGGGTCTGGCTCAGCTGGGTCCTCTGCTTTGGGTCTCCCACAAAGCTACAACCAAGTTGTCACCTGGGGCTGAGGTCTCACCTGAAAGCTTACCAAGCTTATAGCCCACTGGGCTGTTTACAAGAGTCAACTCCTCATGGGCCGTTGGACTGAGAGTCTCAGTTCCTTGCTGGCTGCTGGCTGGAGGCTGCTCTTAATCCCCCAACATGTGGAACTCTCCAGCATGGCTCTTTCATCTGCACACGCAAGGCGAGACAGCAAAAGAGAGGATCCACTTGCAAGACAGAAATTACAGTCTTAGGTAGTGTAATAATGGAAGGGACTATTGGAGAAAGTCCCAGGTCCCACCCACACTCAAGGGCACAGACACCAGGACTCAGGGATGATGAGGGCCATACTGGAGTCTGTCTGCCACATTCCTCACCTCATCCAACAAAAGACCATTTTCCCTCTGATTTTTGCTTACATGTAACTTCTTTAGAGAAACCTTCCTTGAAACTTCCAACTAAAATCACTCCCCACCCCTTACAGGCCCACATGGTGACCTGCATTTCCCTTCAATGACACCTATGCTCTTTTAATCACTTGCTTCATGATTGTCTTCACCAATAACCTGTTAAGTTCCATAAGGGCAGGGTAAACTTCGGTTCATAGCTGCATACCCAGAATCTTGCTCAGAGATTAGCTGGCCTATTGGGTTGCTCAATAAATGTATTTTTGAGTGACTGAATGAATGACCAAACAGAAGTACTATGAGCACACACTTGTCCCAGACTGGACAACTTACAAAACTGCCCAGACCCTCAGATGTTGACCCCCTCAATCTCTCTCTCTGATTTTATCCTCCCTGCCCCCTTATCAATGCTGGGATGGGAGAAGATCCTGAAAACTTTTAGGAGTTCTCCTGGGAAAGGTGAGGGAAACAGTCCCATGCTTCATTCTAAAATGTGTATTCTTTCCTACTCAGTGATATTTATTCATCAACCCATAAATCCAAAGGAAAACCGAACCCACTATTTACTTTCAATATTAGTTCAGGAAGAAGAGAGAGGGCTGGAGAGGACAGGAGTAATTCCTGAGCACCTTCTATGTACCAAGCACCATACTGTGTCAATACTTGTGAAATTGTTCAAGATAAGGATTTTTATCCCCATTTTTCAGATAGGGGAACAGCCTCAGAACGGGGAAGTGAATTTTGCAGTGGTGAGCCAGTGAACTGGTTGGTGTCGGGGTATTGGGTTCTAGTGTGTGCTGATTTTCTCAATGTATATATTCCCACCATGGCCAATCTCAAGCCACCGATGGTGTAACAACCGGCTCATGCAATTCCTAAATACTGATAAATTGGCTCTCACAAACCCATGAATGAGGGCTCGGGCACACCACTGCACCCCCCTCAGGAACAGGCCAGGGGCTCAGTTTTCTTTCTGTCATCTCTCAGCTTCCACCAGATAATAACCCCACTGAGATCTTGGACTCCTGGAGGTTGATGCTTTGTCCAGCCCAGAGCCTTGCCGGAGGGTAATGCTCAATAAATATTTGCTGTGTCATTGTGATTGGAATTGTCAAGGGCAGCCCAGGAGGAGCCAGACCACCCCCTGCCTGCCCCCCCGCCCCGGCAGAGCCTCAATGAGCATAGAGGCAGTTGCAGAGGCAAACACTGGGAGGGACTGGAGACCTCCCATGGTGATGGCTAAGGAGGCGGGAGCCCATGGTGATGGCCCTCCCATGGCTGAAGCAGGTGAGCGGGGAAAATAAGCAAACCAGGGTGACGCCAGCTTGGTGGGGGACTGGCGGACACACCTCTCGTCTCTCTGTCTCCCCAGCTCCTGTTGCTGCTGAGCTGTTGCCCAGCAGATGGATTTGTGGACTTAGGATCTTGGGAGTCCCAAAGTGAAAGCTGGTGTCTGTGAAGTGCCAGAGACACACCTGGATCCTTCTCACCTGCCCCAAAGCTCCAGAGATAAAGAGATGTAGGAGGCCGGAGCCGAGCAGGATTCTGTCTCTTCGTTTATTCATTCATTGAAGGTTATGTCCTAGGCAGGATGAAGTAGTGGTGACTTCTAAGTTCGTCCCTGACCTTATGGAATTTGCTGTCCGGTGGGAGGAAGAGAGAAATAAGCAAAATGTGGCATCAAGATACTTCTGCTGCCTGCTGACCACGGGGGAGAAGGGGAAGAGCATGAAGGAGGCATCTAATCCAGACTACAGAATCCGGGAAGGCTTCCTGGAAGAAGTGATGTTCAAGGTGAAGCCAGTTTCATTGAGACCAAAAGAGAGGAAGGAACATGCCTACTGTATCATGTCATCTAAGTCTACATTTGTGGCCACCTTTCATCAGCCTTGCCTTTCTTTGTCTAAGACTAGTCTATTTTGTTTTCTATTATTATATAGCAAACAACCCACAATTTAGAGGCTTCCAACAACAACCATGGTCTTCTGCCTCCTGATTTCATGGTTCAAGACTTTTTTTTTTTTTTTTGAAGCCTAATTGACACACCATGTCCTATTAGTTTCAGGTGTACATCATAGCGAGTCAACATTTTTATACATTACAAAATGACCCCCACAGTAAGTCTAGTTATTGTGGGTTGAGAATTTGAGCAGGGCTCCGCTGGGTGTTTTCACGCACTGCAGGGTGTTGGTGGATATCACTCGGTGTTAATCAGCGGGGGAATGGGCTGGTCTGGAGGGTCCAAGTCAGCTTTCCTCATCTGTGACTGGCAATTCCGCAGGGGTGGATGGAAGGCTGGGTCCATCGGGATTGGTGCCCAGAATGGCTGAACATGACCTCTCCACCTGGCAGTCTCGGGAGACCTGTGGATCGAGGCTCAGGGCTTCCAGAGCTGGCATAGCAAGATCTAGGCAGTGAGGCTTCTGGGTTCTTGAGACTCGAGCCTGAAATCTGCACAACACTACTCCTGCTGTATTCTATCCATAATGAATTAGAGAGCCTTTCCAGATTCAGTGGGAGGAAACAGATCCCATCTCTCCACTGGAGAAGCATCAAAGAAGTTGAAGAAATTTTTTTCTCCTGGTAAGACCCATAAGAAGTTGCAAATAGTACAGAGAACTCCTTACTCTTCACTCAGCTTCCCCCAACGATAATATCCTACATAACCACAGTACATTGTCAAGAACAGAAAACTGACAGCAGTGCTTATTAATCTTATTCACATTTTGCCAGTTGTCCCGTGTACTCACCTGTGTGTGTGTGTGCGTGGAGGTGTGTCATGTGCAGAGTTCCATGAACTTTCCTGGGTGTGCATTTGAGTAACCAGCATCATAGTCAAAGTATGGAACTGTTCCATCAGCGCAGAGAGCTTTCCTCAAGAGGACAACTTTAGCCCATGACAAAGTCTAACACTGAGATCAGAGGGTGGCTCTCAGTTGGAAGCCTGACTCTACCATGTAACAGCTGAGTGACGTGGCCACCGAGCCTCAGTTTCTCTATCTGGGAAATGGGTCAACATCACCACACTGGGGATTTGTGGTGGGAATTCGATGAGAGAAACTCTAGAGATCAGATTTGGTTTGACATCAAATCCCAGCTTCAGGCTTCACACTGTGTCTGTGACCCCCAGAGAAATGAGCTCCAGCTTCCAGCAGGGCAGCTCATCAGCCAAACTGGAATACAACAGCGTAAGAATGTTGTGAGCAGTATGGGAGAAAATGCATGTAAAACCCTCAGCTCCTCTTAAGAGTCTGTTTGCCACTCATCTGTGTCTTTCAACTTATTCATAATCCTGGCGTCTTGAAGAGTTTGCATATTTACATACCAGGCTTTGTGGTAAATTGCTTTGGTTGGTTGTGTAATCGGTTAGGTCAGATCCTACATGGATTGTAAGCAGTGTATTGTTTAAAATAATCCACTTTTCAAATAATTCTAAATCAAAGCATCCCTCTCTCATTACTTTGAATAATTACAGACCCATGTGGAATAACAGTCCCCAAAAGGGTCTTCGCCTGATTAGAGAAAACCCAGTGTGAACAATCCAACCATCCAATTCGCACACATCTTTAATGAAGATGCTATATTCGGCTCTTAGCTCCAAGGATCCAAACGACCTCCTTGTGTGCAGTGTCCCCCAAGGAAATAGGACACTGGAAAATGAAAGAAATCTCCTCCCCTGAGACAAAGGAAGGATTTCCCCCTTGTTTCTGATGCTGGCATCTTCTCATTCCCAAGAACTCCCGCTCAGTGCCCTGACATACTCCTCCTCTCGTGTTGCTTTCAGCCAGAAATGGACAGTCACTGCATCTGGAATCAAAGCAGCATCTTGCTGAGGTCCTGACCAGTGGGTGTGGGTCTGCAGAGTCTCCAGGCTGCCCGCTTTCTCTCGCCTGCTGCCTTCTTCCCTTGCATGCTCCTCCATGTGTGTGTTCCCGGGAGCATGCAGACTCAGAACCGTGGCATTGGGATGGCTTTACTCAGGGAGAACTTGAACAGAAGCAGCCACATTGTGTGACTTAAAAAAAAAGGGGGGGGGGCAGCTTCTGAAGTTTGTAATGTACCCAGGCGACACTGGCCAGAAATCAAATTATGACCATTTTGAAGGCAACACAAGTATTCCTTTGTTCATCTACCCTCTGAGGGAGCCTTGGGCTGGCTCCTTTTCTAGAACACCACGAACTTCTCTTCGCACATATTTTCTGTAGAAAACACACCTGTCTGTTTTCTGCTTAGCCTGGACACAGCATCAGGTAACAATGATAAGCCCCATGTGCGTCGTGAATCAGATCCCCGCCTTAGTGACTGGGGACATACATTCTGCTTTCACATGCTTGCTCACACTCAGAGCCACCTCTATTTTATTTTTAAAAAGGAAACCACCATTTCGTGCTCTCTCTGAGGGCTTCTGGAGATATGGGTCAGTGCCATAAAATCGTGCATCACAAACTTTAATGCGCACACCAATCTCCTGGGGTTCTTGTGAGGATGCAGACCCCTGACTTGGAGTCATCCGAGGTGGGCCTGGAGATTCTTCATGTTCCCTGCTGGTTTGCCCAGAGGACACTCAGCTGCTGGTCTGGGGACCACACTTTGAGTAGCAAGACTTTGAAGCAGTTCAATGAGGAAGCACTGGGCGAAAATGTAGAGGGGCCCTTGGCAATATTTTCTCATGAGAAATATTATCTCCTGAATGTCAAGACGCTCTTGGGTAAAGCTTCAGAATCCATTATAACTAGTTTCCAGGTTTGGGCTGCCTCGGAGTGAACAACAAGTCTGCGACTTACAGTCTGCAAGCTCTAAGGGCAGCAAGGTGAAGAAAATCCGAGAATCAAAGGCAGCACGAGAGCTGAAGGCTCTTGTTTTATGTATCCGTCTCTATGGCTGCTGGGACTACGGTCACAAAATTAGTCACTTAACACAACTTATCGTCTTACAGTTCTAGAAGGCAGAAGTCTGAACATGGGTTTCCCTGAATGAAGAATCAAGGTGTCAGCAGGGCTATGTTCCTTCTGGATGCTCTGGGGGAGAGTCTATTGTTTGCCTTTTCCAGCTTCTGGAGGCCACCTACATTCCTTGGCTCATGGCCCATTCCTCATGGTCAATGCTAACTGTGCTGTCAGTGAAGAGAAAGCTCTTCCAATCTGCTTCTGTCATCACGTCCCCTTCTCTGGCTCTGACACCCCTGCTCCCCTCTTGTGATCTGCCCATCTCAAGATAACCACATCTACGAAGGCTCTTGTCCCATGTAAGGTAATATGGTCACACACTGTAGGGCTTAGGGACGTGGGCGTATCTTGGGGGCCATTATTCCACCTGCTGCATCTTATATCCACTTGTGAGTCTCAGTGGGAGAATCTCACACCAGACAGAGCTGCGGGTGCAGACAGCTTCTCCAGGAGGTGCTTTTAAGGCTTTGATTTCAAGAGTGCTGAGAAGTCTCTTTCTCTACAGCTAGAAACTCCCCCCATAGACCAACGGATTCGGTTTAAGCTGTATGGTAGATCAGACTTTCCAAAGAGACTGTGACAATATCCCTTCCCCATAAGCTCTTATACAATGTGGCCTTGCCATGTCCCATCCAGCAGTGGGGTCTGGGCTGCCCCCAACGTTGAATCTTGGGGGCCCATGACTGCTTTCGAACCAGCAGAGCCCAGCAGAGAGAGTATGGCAGAAGTGAAAGTGTGACTTCAGAGGTCAGGTCTTAAGGAGCAGTATAGCTTCCATCTTGCCCATTGGGAATGCTCACGCTGGACCCCTGAAACACTATGCAAGAGATCCAACTAAGCCTGAGGCCACCAGAGGGTGAGGAAGCCCAGGCCACATGGAAAGGCCACATAATGTGCCGAGTGAAGGCACTTCTAAAGGAGGCCAGCCTCTAGCCATAGGGTGACTCCCAGCCATTCAGCTCTGCCCAACAAAGACCTCAGATGACCTGGAGCAGAAACAAGCTATCTGCACTGTCCTCTGTCCAAACTCTGACTCACAAAATGTTACAAAATAAAATGGTTGATTTATGCCACCAAGTGTGGGAATACTTAGTTACACAACAAAGACCACTGGAGCAAAGTGCCTTTCCTCGGAATACAAATAGGCCGGAGTCCGAGAAATCCATCCAACAATCAGGATTGCAGAGCATCTATTCACTCACTCACCCCCTCATTCATTCATTCACTCCCTTCCTTACCCATTCATTAAATGTGTGCGCTCTCACAGTTTATTCATGTGATTGTGAACAAGTGTGCTGAGTTCTGCAGAGACAGATACGGGACTGTCCTCCAGGAGCTTGTTCTGGCCATGGGGATTCATTCGTCCATTTCATAGATGTTTGCTGATCGGCTGGGAAGAGCCAAGGATGACTTTCGACCAGGGGTCAGCAAGCTACGCCCCCACAGAGTAAATCCCACGCTGTCTGGGTTTTATCTGAACACAGCCACACCTATTCATTTGCATGGTATCTACGGAGGAGGTCTCTTCGAGCTCTGAGTCACTGTTCCTGGCCGACTTAACCCTGGAACCAAGTCAGGAAGCGAGAGTAGAGATTTCACCAAAAGAGGCTTTCCAAAAACTTGCACACCACTGAGGAAGGCTGAGTTCGCCTAAGGAATGTTTGGTGCATCCGGTGAGGTCGCGTGGCGGGCAGCAAGGCCAAGCTCAGAGCCAGAGGCATAGGACAGGGATCCTTTTTAAGGAAGAGAGGGACAAACCCAGAATGTGGTTCCCTTTCTGGGGAATGGGCTCTCCCACGTTCCCCGCTGCAGAGGGAGTGAAGTTGGCATGAGGTCGCCGAGAGGTCCCTGCAAGAAGGACGCAAGGAGATGGAGAAGCACAAAGCAGACACTGGTGGGACGGCTTCAGCCTGGTTGGTTAAGAGCACTTGGCTTGGGGGCGCCTGGGTGGCTCAGTCATTTAAGCAACTGACTCTTGATTTCGGCTCAGGTCATGATCTCAGGGCTCTGTGCTCAGCAGGAAGTCTGCTTGAGATTCTCTCTCCCTCTCCCTCTGCTCCTCCCCCTGCTCTCTCTCTCTCTCTCTCAAACAAATAAATCTTTAAAAAACAAAAAAAGCAGGGGCTCCTGGGTGGCTCAGTCAGTTAAGTACCTGCCCTCATCTCGGGATCCTGGGATTGAGCCCCACTTCAGGCTCCCTGCTCAGCGGGGAGTCTGCTTCTCCCTCTCCCTCTGCCTCCTTCCCTGCTCATGCTCTGTCTCTCTCTTTCTCTTGAGAAATAAATAAATAAATTCTTTAAAAATTTTTAAATAAAAAGCACTGGCATGGGGTTCAAATCGCAGCTCCACCACGGACGGAGCTGAGTGACTTTGCACCTGTTACTCAATCTCTCTGTGCTTCAGTTTCATCATCTCTACAGTAAGATGAGTATCAATGCCCACTTCATAAGGCTGTTGAGAGGGTAAAATGAGGCGGTACAAATGTAGATGCTTAGACCCATGTCCAGCACTTGGAAGTCCTCAGTAAATGTTGGTGGTCACTTTCATTATCCATGCATACGCAAGGTCCTGACCCACCCAAGTTCAAGTCCACTGCTCCCTCCCTCCATCTGCTGCTCTGTGCTTCCCTGAAGCTGGCCTGAGCCCTAGAAGCTAAAGCCAGAATTAACGATGGGCAGGCACACTCCCACCAGGCCCCTGAGACAGCTCACCTAACAAATCTCCCCAGATCCAGGCTTCCAGAAACTAAAGGAGAAAAAAGTGCACATCCAGGTTGAGGACTAACTTGTTTTCAAAGAAAGAAAGAGCAGAAGCTCCAGTAAACAGAGCTGTTTACCCACGGTCCCAAAGGCCAGATAGAAAGGATCAGGAAAAAGGACTTGTGTTCTCTCAGCTGACTGATAACCAAACACTCCTCACTTGGGTAGTGAGCCCCCAGAGGCTCACCTCTGAGAATAAGAATGTTTCTTCTCCCCAATACAGATAGGACCTTCCAGGCAAACATCTTATCACTGAGATTTCTCTTAAGCCCCCATACGGCAGAGATCCAGGGCCAGTGCTCCAAATCCCTGCACCAAAATGGAGGGGAATCATTCACAATGGGGGTGAATGTTTCATGTATTCCACTTACAATGCCAGCTCCCGGGGACACCGCTCTCACCCTGAGAGAACACTCAGTCTTCGGCATATTTCTAGAAGAAAATGCTGAGCAGTCCAGAAATGACAGCCTCCAATAGAAGTATACCCAAGGAGCACAGAGGAAAGGCCCAGGAACCAGGCTAGGGTGTATTTTGGTGGGGTTTCCCAACCACACTCCTGGCTGGGAGGTGTTGATCTCTCAAAGTCAAGGCTACTTTGTGCTCTGGGCCACCCGACTATCCCTGAATTAACTGAAGCCTGAGGGCCTTGAGTTAGAAACGAGATAGGAGTCAGCAAGGACAGCCCATTGGCCAAATTCAGTTGCCACCTGTTTTTATGAATAAAATGGTATTAGCACACAGCCGCACCTGTTCGTTTGTGTGTGCGTACAGATGTATTTGAAAACCAGTATCTGCAAGTGTGAAACAGACAGAGGAGAAGGCCTGAGCACCTTGCAACCATGACAAGTATGCATTTAGAATATGCTGGGGGAGGGAAGTAAGCAGCTAACAGGTGATGAAGATGCTTTCCTTCTAAGCCTCAGCCTGCTCCCTTTGCTTGGTTCAGTGGCCTCAAAATTTAACCTGGGACCCTGGAGGGGAGCTGGAATGTTTTTACCCAGACCCACCCCACTCCACGGAGGAACAGGAGAAACAGGTGCCTCCTGACCCAGTGAATCCCTGAGCTGTTATGTTGAATGCCTGCTATTAAATGCTCACTGCTCCACATGGGAGGAGATGCAAGATGGACTGTAATGGGGGCAATCTGGCTTCTTTCAGAAGAATGTGAGTTTCAAGATGACTTCTTCTCAATTTTCTGGCCGCCCTCAGCAGCCTTCCACTCAAAGTCAGGACCTTCCTTCAGGTAAGTAGCCACACTACAACTCTCTCCACTGTCTTCTTACACCTAGAGCCAAGAGCTGAAGGTCATGGGCACATGTGAAGGCCAATGTATCTCAACTGAACTCTTGATTATCATCTGCCCCTTCCACCTCCCGAGCTCTGATGTTTTTGCTGAAGGCAGAGATACAGAGTTAATCGTGTTATACCCCTGCTTAAAGGACATCGATGACTTGCCAAGGTCCTTAGGATTCAATCTCAGATTTCCAATGGAGCCCAGTTCTGGCTCATGCCAACCTCACCACCATTGCTTCAACCCACTGCCTCTGAGTCTCTGCGCTCCAGCCGCACTGAGTTTTGATAGCTCTTCGGTTGAACCCTTTCCTGCCTGAGGGCCTTTGAACATGCTGTTCCCTTGGCTTAGAATATCCTTTTCCCTATGCTTCCCTTGGTGAATTCCTATTCGGTTTTTGGCAGGAGATCTTCAGATTCCCTCCTTTAAATTAGGCTCACCTGTTACTCAGGACAGTCTCTCTTTCTCTATGAAATAACAAGGAAATTTTTAAAAATACAATCTAACTTATGGAAAACAAGACCTATGAAAGAGATTGCAAACTCAAAAGCACACAGAGCCTAGGCAGCTAATGTCACAGAGTAAGAAAAGGCAAAATACGTGGATATATCCATTGCTACACACGTAATACAAAATTACTAGTTTTAACTAAAGTATCCTACGTGAGAACACAAGATACTTCAACCATGGATCTTACCCGATTTTATTTAAAATTAAAATTTTTTAAAGGAGAAACTTAAAATAGACTTGTTAAATTTTCTTTCTTCGCTGTCATTCCATTGATTTTTAACTAGAAATCTTATATCTTTTTTCTTTTTCTCTCCTATCTTTTTATTTATTTATTTATTTATTTATTTATTTATTTATTTTTAGGTAAGAACACTTAACAGAAGATCCACACTCTTAGCAAATTTTTAAGTATTTAGTACAGTACTGTTGGCTGTAGGCAGTATGCTGAACAGTAGATGTCTAGGGCTTATTCATCCCTCATAACAAACTTTCTATCCTTTAACCAACACCTCCCTGTCTCCCTCTCCACCCAGCTACTGGTATCCACCATCTTTGTTCCTATGAGTTTGACCATCTAGGACTCTATGAATAAGTGGTATCATGTAGTAGTCTCTCTGTGTCTGGCTTATTTCACTCAGTGGCATGTCCTCCAGGTCTGTCTATTCTGTCACAAATGGCAGGATTTCCTTCTTTTTTTAAGACTGAATAATATTCATTGTATGTAAATACCACATTTTCTTTATCTACTCATCCATTGATGGACATTTAGGTTGCTTCCATGTCTTGGCTATGGTGAATAATGCTGCAGGGGACACGGGAGCACAGATAACTCTTTGAGGTCCTGATTTCAATTTCTTTGGATATATAGCCAGAAGTAGGATTGCTGGATCATAGGGTAGTTCTAGTTTTAATTTTTTGAGGCACTCTGTACTGTTTTCCATAGTGATAATCATTTACATTCCCACCAACAGTGCACGAGGGTTCCCTTTGCTCCACATCCTCACTAACACTTGTTATCTTTTGTTTGGTTGGGGTTTTATGTTTGTTTTGTTTTGTTTTGTTTTTATTAATAGCCATCGTAATAGATGTGAAATAATAACTCATCGTATATTTGATTTGTATTGCTATGATGATAAGTGATGTTGGGCACTTTTTGATATACTTGTTGGCCATTCATATGTCTCTTTTGGAGAAATGTCTATTCAGTTTTTCTGCCCATTTTTAAATCAAGTTATTTGTTTTATTGCAGTTGAATTCCTTACATATTCTGGGTACGAATTCTTTATCAGATGTATGGTTTGTAAATATTTTCTTCCATTCTGTGGGCTGTCTTTTCATTTTCTTGATTGTTCCCCTTGCTGTGCAAGAAGCTGTTTAGTTTGATGTAATCTATTTGTCTATTTTTCCTTTTGCTGTCTGTATGTTTGGTGTTATATCCAAGAAAGTATTATCAAGGCCAATATCAAGAAGCTCTTCTCCTGTGTTTTCCTCTAAGAGTTTTACAGTTTCGGGGCTTATGTTTAGGTCTTTAATTTAATTTTGAGTTGATTATTTTTTTAAGTTTTTTTTTATTTATTTGACAGAGACACAGCCAGAGAGGGAACACAAGCAGGGGGAGCAGGAGAAGGAGAAGCAGGCTTCCCGCCGAGCAGGGAGCCCGATGCGGGGCTCGATCCCAGGACCCTGGGATCATGACCTGAGCTGAAGGCAGACGCTTAACAACTGAGCCACCCAGGTGCCCCTTGAGTTGATTTTTGTATGTGCTGTAAGATAAGGGTCCAACTTCATTCTTTGGCACAAGGCTATCCAGTTTTCCCAGCACCATGTCCTGAAGACCCTTAGTGTACCCCAGTTTTCTCCTCTGTGATATGGGATGATATTCATGCTTTCCCATACTGTGGTAATAAATGAGTCAAGCACATACTCAGAAGTCTGGCACATAGGAACATGCATGCACTCAGCAAATATTAGCTTCTGTCACTTTCAGAAATAAATTAAGAAAGATGGTGATGAAGAAGCATGGAGAGAAAGGAATGGATTGAAAAGATAGCTTGATACATCAAGGTGGAAGCCAGGGTCATCCTTACATATAAAGCTCTGCCTCAATGCCACAGATACCAGGTGTCGTGGAGCAGAGGGTTTGAGAAGCAGGTGAGGGCTTGGTTTAAATTAAATGCTTCGGACCATGGGATTCAGCTAGGAGGCAG
Organism: Phoca vitulina; assembly: GCF_004348235.1. Lineage (NCBI taxonomy): Eukaryota > Metazoa > Chordata > Mammalia > Carnivora > Phocidae > Phoca > Phoca vitulina. Next base: position 4,516,522 of record NW_022589749.1, on the reverse strand, counting down.
GAGAGGGCACAGGGTTACCCTTCCTGGTCTGCTACTATCCAACCACACATCCTTGCAAGGTTGACTGTGTACTACCTTTGTGCTAGATTCCCTACTAGACGCTGGGGACACATAGATGATCCCAGCCCTTGATATTCATTCATCAACAAACGATTTTGTGCCAACTTTGTGCCAATGTTTTTGAGGAACTCACTGCCCAGTGAGGGAAACTGAATCAGCCAATATAACATGAGAGGAAAGGATGGGGATTGCCCAGTAAGTTTTTCTCTGGAATCATCTTTTAATAATTCTTTCTAATTTGGGGGGTAGGGGCAGGAGGTAAGAGGAGAGATTTCTGACTACCTTGAAATGCTGATAAAAGCCACATACCATCTACCAAATGAAGTAGACACAAATCCACAGAACTTAGGATAGGAATTTCTAATTGAGATAGTTATTGAAAGCACATTTACAAATTCAGTTACCCTTGTCCTTGACTTGGACCCAACATGTTCTTGATAATATGAATACTTAGTGAATATGCACCATGTACCAGTCAACATGTTAGGACCTTTGCCTCCAGCTTCTGAATCATCCTCACAACAGCCCTAAGAGCCAGGTACTGTGATTATCATTAAGATTATTTTTTTAAGTGGAGTTTTAGGTTTAAAACAAAACTGAGGGGGAGCCACAAAGATTTCCCACATGCCCTCTGAGCAGGTTCCATCATCATCCTCTATTTTATTAAGCAGAAAACTCAGGCACAGAGAGGTTACATGACTTTCCAAAGGACACCCAGAAATAAATAGTAGATCAAGGATTTAATCTGATTAGTTTAACTGAAGTTGTGTATTTATCAATGACATCATGCTTTTTGATTGTCCAAAAATAAATGGTGGATCAGCCAAGGCTCTGGGGTTGCTTGAATGTGACAGAAAGCCCAACCGAAGTTAGCTTAGGCAGGAAGGGAAATTTACTGGAAGGCTCACCCAACTCAAGAAAGTCAGGCATAATGGTGAGCCTCAGGAAAAAGTGGAAGCAGGAAAACTCAAATGTCACTCGAAAATTCTGTCTTCATTTCTATTCCCTTCTACTGTAAACCAGTTCCTTCCATGGGGTAGAGAACATCTTATCCCTCACAGACTCACCCAAATAGGGACAGGACTTTTTTTTCCTGCTCCAGCTGAAAAAAATCTCAGGGAAGCTCTCTCATTGGCTTTTAAGTCATGTGTCCAACTCGGCACCAATCATCTGAGTCAAGATGGTGGGGAACTAGGCTAGGTAGCTTCCATTCAAGAAAGGAGGCAGGAATAATTTATCAGAGGGGAGGAGATACTCATCCCTGATGAAGTGAGGGTGTTGGCAGCCCAAACAATGGCAGGCTGTCCCCCACAGAAGACTTCCCTTGTCCAATCCCTATAATTGTGATCATGCACCATCTTTTGCAGCTACCAGCTATTCATCCACCTGCTTTGGCATTAGCTTCTAAACTCTAAAGGCATTTCCTGATACTCAGAGGCAGCAACTAGGATTCGTGAAGGCTGCTACTTACACTATTTAGCATAAAGACCAGCCAGCCTCTAATCAATCATCTCCAGCTTCCCAGAGGATGAGAGAAGACCACTGGTAAAGAAACTCTGCCTTCCCTAGGCAAGTCAAAATATAAACTCTCTAATGGCCCCCCAGTAAGTAAGAGGGGGCTTGATTCCCTCAACACATCTTAATCAAAAGAGGTAGTAAAAACAGAACATATGTGAGAGCCAGACAAATCTGGATTTGAGTCTCCTTGTTCTACCGTTTATGAGCCATGTGACCTTGGAAGTTACTTTTCTCTGAGGCTCAATCTTTCCATCTTTAAAATGGGCCTCATGATGCTCACTCTGACAGTTTCCAAGTGTTGACTGGGAAAAAAAAAATGAAATTAGGTAATGGATGGCAATGTGTGTTACAAAGTTCTACACCCATTTTGGTTATTAATATTATTGGTGGTGCTATCACTTTTGGTGATAAAGGTACACATCTTTTCTGATATGGAATTTGGGGATTCTGATGTGAAATTGATGAAGAAGGCTGGATGATGGGGGAAATGGAGGAACAAAATGGTGGACTGTGCATCTAACTGTGAATAAAGCATCTAGAAGATAGTACAGGAGAATTTTTAAAAATTTCTACTCAGCCAGGAAGAATTTCTAAGCAAGAAGACGCACCCCCCCCAATCAACCTTAAAAGAAAAGATTAATAAAATAAAATTTAGGGGCACCTGGTTGGCTCGGTCAGTAGAGTGTGTGACTCTTGATCTCAGGGTTGTGAGTTCGAGCCCCACATTGGGCATTGAGCTTGCTTAAAAAAAAGAAAAAGTAAAAACAAAATAATTTAATTTAAAGATTTCTGATTGTGAAGAAACACATTAAGAGTGAAAAGGTAAGTCACAGAATGGAAAAAAAAATCTGTAACACTTATAACCTAGTCAAGGTTCATTTTCAGAATATAGATGGCTTGACAAGTCAGTAAAAAAAGAGAGAGAGAGAGAGAGAAATAACATAATAGGAAAATAGAAGACTTGAACAAGCATTTCATAAATATGAAAAGGTGTTCAGGCTCAACAGTACTCATTGAAACGCTAGTTAAAAACACAATGAGATGCCACTGCACACCTACCGGAATGGCTACAAGGTAAAAAGACGGATGATACCAAGTGTTGGCAAGGATATGGAGCAACCGGGCCTCTTACCCATTGCTGGTGGAACTAGAATTTGGTGCAAACACTTTGGAAGACAGTTTAATCCAGCAATTCCACTCCTAAGTGTGTACCTAACAGAAATGAATGCACCAAGAGACAGGAAGAAGAATATTCATGGTGACACTTCTTGCAATAATCCCAAACTGGCAACAAACACCCAGGAACACTGGAATCAATCAATGAATCCTAACATATCCGTACAACAGAATGATGTCCAACAATAAACAAACAGCTTCACACACCCCAGAGACGAAGCTCACAATCAGTTTTGCACAAAAGAAACCAACCACAAAAGAAAACATTTCGGTAACCAAACCAGGCAAAAACTCACGACTGGGGTTCCATGTGGGGAAAGGGTCAAGTCTAGTGGTTGGCGAGGCACAGAAGGGAGACTGCTGGGGGGCTGGTGATGATCTGTTTCTTGGCCTGGGTATGGTTGGATGGGTGTCCACCTTGTGATTTTATTAAGCTGTACATTTAAGTTTTACGGGTTTTTTCCCCCCCTAGAGATACACTAAAATTTATAAAAAGGTTTACAAAAATCAGAAGCCCCCCATGGTTGCTGCCTTCTGACTTCAATGGGCGATGCTCTCCCCACAGCCAAAGCTTCCCGGGATCACTGTTTGCCTTAGTATCAGGAGGCTAAGTGCTCTGAGGCCCACCGTCAGACCTCCCTCCTCGGGCCCAGCCACTCTGATACCTCCGGTTGGCCCCAGGCCAGCTTCCTCTACTCCTGGGGTCTTTTGTGCTCCTCAGGTGGATATGTTTTCCCAGCATGCTCCAGCCCCTTCCATCAGAGGCCTGGGGGGCCTGGGTTTTGTTTCCTCAGCGACACCCTCCCCTGTAGGCTGCTTCAAATGAATCCCATGGAAGACAAAGAAATGAGAGAGTATTAAAAATGTCAGCGGCAGAGCCTGAGATGCACAGCTGGGTAAATAGAGCCAGTGGAGATGTTTTTATTAGCGGCTTTATGGTTATGCTCACTTAGGTTATGGATTTAAGGTAGGGGGTGGGGGAGGGGAAGCGGCCTAAGAGTCTTCCAGCCATTTCCGGACCTGCTCAGACCAAAGCATCGGACGCCTTTAGATTTGGGGGAGCTCCCTCAGTTTTGGAGGCTCTTGCCATTTTAGGAAATTGCGTACCTTTGCAAAGAAGTTGCCCTTCCGGGGATGGGAACTTAAAGCTCCCTTTCTCTTGGATTTCTCTGGGAAGCTTCACCCCCTAACCCTGCCTCTGGACGAGTTGATACCCGATTGTTTCTCTGGCAAAACTTGGTTAGTTTTCGAATGGGAAGTAGGAGACAGAGGATAATTTCGGATCGAGTGTCACAGTCAATGTCTCACAAGCAACCCGAAATAAATGCTGTCTTTATAAGTATAACGTACAGGAGAGTCATGTCATGAACACTCCTTATGTGGGTCAGAAAGAGTAGGGTTTAAATGCAAGTTTACCAACTTGTTAGCTACATGACCTCAGGGAAATTATTTAAGCTTCTATTCCCTCATCTCTAAAATATAAGTGGCATAGTACCTACGGCACAGGGTTGTCGTGAGATTAAATGAATATATACCTATAAAGCTCTTACCACAGTACCAGGCACACAGAAAACACTGAATATATATCAGACACTATGAATGTTAGAATATGTCTTCCCAACAAAACCATTATCTTGAAGTATTATCTGCACTCCCATGTTCATCGCTGTATTATTCACAACAGCCAATGTATGAAAGCAACTTAAGTGTCCATCAACAGATGAATGGGTCAAGAAAATGTGGTGTGTACATACGCTGGAATATTATTCAGCCTTGAAAAAGAAAGAAATGTTGTCATTTGTAACAACATGGATGGACCTGGAAGGCATCGTGCTAAGTGAAATAACCAAGACCGAGAAAGAGAAATTGCATGGTATCACTTATATGTGGAGTCTTACACAAAACAAAAAGTCAAACTAATAGAAACAGAGAGTAGAATGGTGGTTGCTAGGGGCCGGGGGTGGAGGAAGTAGGGAGAGGTTGGTAAAAGGGTACACACCTTCCGTTATAAGATGAATCAGTTCTGAGGATCTAATGTATAACATGGTGACCATAGTTGATAATGCTGTCTTGTGTAACTGAAATTTGCTGAGAGTAGAACTTAATTGTTTTCTCTCTCTCTCTCTCCCTCTCTCTCTCTCCCTCTCTCTCTCTCTCTCACACACACACTCATACACACACTCCAAAAAGGATAAATATGTGAGGTGATGGATGTGTTAACTAACTCAATGGTGGGGGTCTTTTCACAAGGTATCCATACATCAAATAACAGAATTTACACTGTAAACATCTTACAGTTTTATTAGTCAGTTATACATCAGTGAAGCTTAAAAAAATAAGATGTCTTCCCAGAAGACATGATATCTGAGTGTTGTCTTGAAGGAGTAGAATAATACTAATAGTTCAGGGTGCTCTCATTCTCGCTGCTATATAACAATCCACCTCCCAGGCATAAAACAAGAACCGCTTTATCATGCTCATGCATTCCGTGAGTCAAGACTCGGGCAGATCTGGCCTGTGGGAAGACTTGAACAGCTGGGACTAAAGAGTCTGTTTCTAAGTGTCTGGAACCTTGGTGACAATGTCTGGAAGGCTGGGTTCAAATGGGCCTGTTAGCCCAAGTGTCTTCCAGTGACTTCTCCAATATGGCAGCCTCAGGGTAGTTTGATTTCTCTCCCAGGGGCTAGCGTTCCAGAGAATAAGGCAAAAGTTGTATTACCTTTTAGAACCCAGCCCCGGAAGTCACATGGCATCACTTCCGCCATACCCTCCTGGTCAAGGCAGTCACAAGCCCACCCAGATTCAATTGGAAGACCCCATAGATATCATTTCCCCACAGGAAGAGTGTCAAAATATTTGTGAGCTTTTTTTGTGCATGTATAAACTACTACAGGGTTTATTCTGAGTCAAGTCCCAAGCTAAGTTCTTTCTACACATCGTCTCATGGGATCTTCATAGTAAGCCAATATTTTGTAATATGTAGATAAGAAAACTGAGGTATCAAGAAGCTGTTTCTGGCCCAAGGTCAAAAGAAGCGGTTTCTGGCCCAAGGTCAAACAGCTAGTCATTTGAACACACATCTGTCTGAAACATGTTGTTTGGTTTCAAAGTCAATGTTCTCACTAACCCCATAAATATTGAATCCCCCCTGCATAAATGTATAAATAAATAATTAAGTAAATAAACGATAGATATGATAGGTAGACAAATGATCTATGTACGATAGATTGATAGACAAATAGACAGATGATAGGTAGGTAGGTAGGTAGGCAGGTGGATAGATAGATAGGGATGGCAGCCCTACACTGAACAAAATTGAAGCCCAAATTCTTAAGGGACTGCAGGATCCCTGCAAGCCTGAATCTACATCAACTATCTGAGAGAAAGAGGAATAGAATTCTTGGAAACCTAAAAGAACACAAATACTCCTGAGAAAGCCACCTCAGAACACTGGCAAAAGCCTCCTAGGGGTGTCTACAAGATGCTAAACATCTGGCTACTTCCAAATATTTGGATGATGGACTACCATATTTTGTCCAACTTTTCTTCCATTTGTTTGATAAACACAGCTGGCTTAAAAATGAGTAGTGGAATCTAAATGCAGGGAACCTTTAGAGATTTTCTCATCCAAACCTCATCTTTATACAAATGAAGGAAAATATATAATCATGGAGGGCAAGGGGCTTGGGCAAAGTTACCCACCCAGTGGCTCTGACATCTTCGTTTCAACATGAGTTGAATAGAATCTATCCTGATTTAAGTAAGATGTATATTAAGATCCAACAAACTACCTACAGGAAAAATCTTTTTTTTTTTTTTTTAAAGATTTTACTTATTTATCTGACAGAGAGAGAGAGAGAACAAGTAGGCAGAGAGACAGGCAGAGGGAGAGGGAGAAGCAGGCTTCCCGCCGAGCAGGGAGCCCGATGCGGGGCTCGATCCCAGGACCCTGGGATCATGACCTGAGCCAAAGGCAGCCGCTTAACCGGCTGAGCCACCCAGGCGCCCCATACAGGAAAAATCTTAACGCAGATCTTTACAGTGCTGGTCGTGGTAGAGAATTGGAAGCAACCTAGGTGCCCAACTCTAAGGAAGCGATACAGAAAATGCGGGGCAGGTGCACTCCAGAGCCCTATGCATTAGGAACAAATGCATATACACATGACACGTACGCATGTAACTTAATATGTTCATATGGTGACAAGGAGAGTTTTACTACATAGTGTTGAGTAAAAAAAATTAACAATATGAGATTTTCAGCTCATGGACTCTTATGTAAAATGAGTGCATGCACAAAAACCTACTGTATGTTTTTAAAGGGAAAATATTTAAGGGCGTATTCAGACATATGAACGTGAATGCCTTTAGATGCCTTTAGTGGGGAGGGAGACGAGAATGGGGAATGGGACAAAGAGGGAAAATACAATGCATACAACACAATGCAATACAACGAAGCAAGAGAGGTGTTTGGTGTATTCCAAGTTGATAACATGTCATCAAAGGAGGAGCATGATTACTTCTACTCTGCAGATGAGGTAAAAAGAAATCCCTCCTATGTTTCAATCCAGCGACATCGCAGGAAATACCAGGCATTCTTTGCCTGCACACAACACCTCCAGCTCTTGGCCAAAGGTCCATTGAATGAGGTGGAAGGGTGAAAGAAACATGTCCTTTAAAAATCCTGTTTTCATCAGCCATAATGGGCTTAAGCCACATGTGAAATATGGGGCCAGTTTCCCCTTTCAGGACTCCAGGAACCTGCTTTCCCTTCACATTTCCCGAAGACTTACATCTCAGCAGGCCATCGCACGGGGCTCAGGGAGGGAGATCACCTTTCGGAAATGACAGATGAATTTCCATCTTCCCCAAACGGTGACCTTTCTTCAGCCATAAGACACACTTTCTGGATGGCACCAACCACCTCCAGTATCACGGAGGAGACAAAGTCCCTTCCATCTCTACAACTGTTCCTTTATACTTTGTAAAGTGCTCTCCAAATTACCACATAAAATGTGAATGGAGTAGAAATTATTATCCCTGTATAAAAAAAAAAAAAAAAAGAGGGGTGGGGTGCCATTCAGCAATGTGCCCCAGATCACACATATGCCTTCTGAATCTTATCCTACTGCTTTTTAATATATTCTTTTTCATGTAATACCTGTACTACTATTATTACTAAGAATAATAATTTCATTGATTGATTACCATGTGCCAAGTACTTTACATAGAGGATGTCATTAAATCCTTCTGTGTGTGACAAACTATTTGATCCATTTTACAGACAAGGAGGTCAAGGTGTAAAGAGGCCAGGTTACTAAACATGAGGGAACAGCTACTATGTTGCAGAACTAATATTTCAATCCTGCTTCTCAGTTCTGAAGCCTGGACCCAAAACCACTATATTTTGCCATCTAGATCCATAAATCCAACTTGTCTTGTGCTAAGATCTTGAGATACCAGCATCCAATTAATATGTTAATTTGCTAATTTATTCATGCCCTCCTTACTTATTGGGCACCTGTTATGTGTGAGACACTGGGCCAGGCCCTTTAGTGGGGGATACATGTGGGAGTGGCAGTGGGGATAATCCAACCTCCAAATTCTATATTCAACCCTACTTAAGCCTGGGATCCCCAGAAGACAGAGGCCAAGATATATGCGTTAGTACATTGGTGGCAAGTGTGATCCCAGGGAGCACGCGAAGGAAAGAACCAAGACAAGAATGGGCTGCCAAGGAGCCGGCCACCACAAGGCAGCAATCATGTCTGAGAAACCAAATGAAATGGACCTTGGGCCCATCTGTCTTCAGGAGGTATCTCACACTTGCATCCCTCCTTGAGCAAAAGACCATCCGAACAGGTGAAAAATTCCCGCCATTCCTAGGATGATGCATTCTCCGCTGCGTCCCATGCTGTGACATCCGAAGGACAGACCTGCAGCCAGAAGCGAGAGGTGCAACAGAGCGGGTCCAAGGTGAAGCCCTGTGCATTGCACCTGCTTGGAATGTGGTCAGACCCCGCCTAGAACTTGCCCACTGAACAGTGGCTGGAACCAAGGACAGGGAGGCAGGAGGATGGGAAGCGTGCATCAGAGGTCTCCCGGCGAACTACTTGCTGGATGCATTCAGAAGTCAAACATCAAATCATAATAATGGTCATAGAAATAACAATGTCATTAGGAACACGGTACCTGCCACAAAGGACAGAGAGACCACAGGATCTATGTATGCGCACATTAGACCAAGTGTTTGCGTGCCTGCCAACAGACTCAGTGCTCTTCACTGTGATCGATCCCAGGAAGCAGAAGGGAGAAGGGCATGTCTGCCCTGACAGAGGGGGAGTAGCACTGAAGCTGAGTGGCCAAGGTGGCTGTCAGGGTCACCCAGAGCATGACAGATGGGCCAGCATTCAAACTCGGCTCCCCAACTCCAGCGCTAGTCCCCTGCTATCTGTGAACTGTTCTAATTTCTTCCCTATCCTATTTCAGGAAAAGACATCCGGGTAGGAGGCGGAATAGGTGTCATTAGACTCATAAAAGATGAGTTTCTCGCCTCCCCCCACCCACCAGCTGCTACAGAAAGCGGGGAACGAATCCTTTGGTTCTAACCGGAAATAACAAAAATGTAGCTAAAATATTGTGGGGCGGGGCGGGCGGGGCGGGCGGGGCGGGCGGGGGGTGGGGAAGATTTGCTCAGTTTCATTCAGAAATAGATTTAACCCATTGGGATATGTGTTACCGGTTACTGTGTGTTTGACTCCCGGTGAGTTACTTTTCTCTCCATGCCTCGGTTTCCTTATCTGTTCAATGGCAATTTCAACAGCACCTAACTCAAAAGATTACTGTGAAGATTAAAAAAAAATCAGCCCCCAACACAATAAGGGAACAGAAACATGAGCTACTATTATTAGTGTCTCTAGCCTACTTTTCCCAACTGTCACTGGACTATTATGCTGCCCATCTCCAGGTTATATGAGTAATTCATGTCATGCTATTTTACTTCTCAAATGTCTTCAGTGGATGCATTCAAGGGCATCAAAAATAGGGTCTATTTGCCCTCTTCATTCATTTTTACAGGCTAGGGGCTGTTGCCAGGCCCCACACTGCAACGTCCTGTTTCCTGGCTTCTGCCCACCCCATTTTTTCCATCTTCTTCTTCTCCCCATTTATCCATTCATTCAATGATACTCAAAGCCATGCTGAGCCAGGTCCATGGCCTAGCCTTGGGGATGTAACAGTTAACAAGATAGGTATCTGCCCCGAGGCACTTGTCCTCTTAACTTAGGGCAGGCAGATAGGTCTATCCTGAGGGCCACTGTAGGTAGTTGGGCTGCTAGGAGCCCTACACTGAGGTGGATTCCAGAGCCACCTGCTGGCTCAGCTAGTCTGCTGGGGTGGATTGTGGATCTCTACCATTGGCAGAGGAAATGGAATAGGAACATCCCATTTACCATTCCTGGTCAAGGGTTGACAGGATTTGACAAGATTTGACATCCCCTTTAAGGTTCTTCTCAAATTCTACCTCTTCCATCAAAATGACCCATGCTCATGTAGTCCCATCCCAATTAGGTGTGTATTGTCTCTCCCACTGGATGCTACTAGGACTTTGCCTGTTTCAGATCATCTATTTTAGCTTTATACACTTGATGATGAGACCCTTGAGGTCAAAGACCGCATACTACTCCTTCTTGTTTCCCTACCACTTAGCATGGTGCTTGCAGATGGTTAAGAGTTATCTTCAGAGACAGAAAAATTAGGTTTTCTGGTTTTCTATGTTGTAATTATTGGTGGTATTTTTGATGTTGGTGGAGGTGGTGTTGATGGTGATGGTGGTGATGGTGATGATGATGGTGGTGGTGATGGTGGTGATGGTTATGATAGTGGTGGTGGTGGTGATGGTGGTGGTGGTGGTGTTGGTGATGGTGGTGATGGTGGTGGTGGTGATGGTGGTGATGGTTATGATAGTGGTGGTGGTGGTGATGGTGATGGTGGTGGTGTTGGTGATGGTGGTGATGGTGATGGTGGTGGTGGTGGTGATGGTGGTGATGGTGATGGTGGTGGTGGTGGTGATGGTGGAGGTGGAGGTGGTGGAGGTGATGGTGGTGGTGATGAGCACAATGGTGGTGATGGTTTAGTGGTGGTGTTGGTGCTGTTGTTATTAGCATTGTTAGTAGTGTTTTGACAGTGGTGGGTTTTTCCTCCACTTTCCCACAAAGTGATTGGAATATATTGTCTCATAGCATTAGAGGAACTGAACATAAGAATATGAAGTGATTTCCTCCAACTCTTGAATCCACACATCAACAACAATTCCAGTACCTTCCACAGGAATCCCAATTTTCAGGCAATTCACACAACCCAAAAGAAAGAGGTATAGAGGACGGCCGTAACAAACCCAAACAAACCCAAGCATCACTCTAGGTGAAGACAATTTTTCTACAAAATATTATAAACTGAGTAACTGACTGTCCCTTGATGCTTCTGGGGAGAGCACAGGTCGCATACTGAGCTTTTAGAGGACGCCCCGCATTGGGCACTTGAGTCGTCTCTGTTAGTCCTTACACCTACCCTGGGGTTAGGTCCTATTCCACCCATTTTACAAACGAGCAAACTACGCTCAGAGACGCTAGGGACTGCTGCAGAGCTTCAGGTAGGCATGTCCGATGCCAACAGCCACGGCGCCGTGATCTCGGCTACAAGGATCTACAAAGCCTCAGAGGTGCTTGGTGCCTGGAGGTGAAAAGATGAAGCACTTTGGGTCTCCATTAGGACCTCCCATGATAGTCTCCATGTTTCAGGCCACCAATCCCATTGTCACGCTGACACAGCCCAAAGCCCACCACGATGGTCTCAGGTTATACCCCCGGAGCACCACCATACCCCAGACCCTGTTTCACGCCACCTCAGCGTTTGTGCGTCTGCTGCTAGCCCTCATGGCACCTTGGGAAGAAGCCCAGCTGTCCTGCTAAGGCATAAACCATATCACACTCCTGCCCTGCAGAAACCCTCCAGCCAGCTCCTCACACCATGGCTTGCAAGGCCCTGCACGGTCTGGGTCCAGCCCTCCTCCCTGACTTCACTGCCTCCCACCTGCCCTTCGCTCTCTTTGCTCCGGCCTCGGCGCCATCTTGCTGGTCCTCACACACTCCAGGCCTTCTCCCCTCAGGGTCTTTGCATGGTCTCCTCAGTGTATCGAGAATGCTCTCTCCCCGCAGAACTGCACGGTTCTCTCCTTCATTGCATTCAGGTCTCTCTTCTGAAGTCCACAGAAAGCCCCCCCCCACCCCCGGTCACTCCCCTTATCCTTACCCAGCCTCTATAGCTCATCTCCATCTTTCCAGCCCCTTGATACGCTTTGTATTGTGTGGCCACAACCAGAGAGCTGGGGAACAGCAAGGTCTTTAACTGATTTGTTTGCTACCAGAGTCTCAGCCCGCGGAGCAGTGCTCAGTACATCGTAGGCTCTCAATACACAGGGGTAAAAAGGGAGGAGGATGGAGGGAGAGAATAAAGGAGAAAGGAAGGCCAGAACCAAATGGATAAATAGGTGAATAAAGCAGAGGATTCAGACACAGTCCCTGAGCCCCAAGAGCTGACAGACGGGTCCCAAACTACTTCCCTCAAAAGTCCCCAATCCACCTGACAACCTGCCCTGCTACAGTCTTTGAAGGAGCTGCTTCCCACTCAGCAGCACCCTTTCTCTGCCCCCCACCTGTTCCCTTATTGCCCTCCTCCCTCCCACCTGCTCGTCTGCCCTTGCCTCCCTCCCAGCTCCCTCCCTCGCTAGAAACTGGAAACAAGGACCACGCAGGGGTTTACTGTCAAACGCCACCTTGAGTTTCTTCAGAACAAACAGACTCTGCTGACTTCTCTGTTTGTTTTCTTCCCTTTTCTAAGCTGCTGAGCTGTCCCTGGCATTGTGTAAGAGGTCATACCTGGGGTGGGGGGGTGGCGGACGGACTGTCAACAGCTCCCTAATGTAGGCTCCTACCCCAGAAAGGGGGTCCTGGGTTTTACAGGCCTAAGCGCCTGGGCTGGAACACACACACACACACACACACACACACACACACACACACAAGCGGCTGTTTTTTTCGCCAACAGCTCTGGCATTCCCCACTGTGGGACAGGGGAAGCTGCAAACACAGAAGGTCTCCTTCCCTAATTGGACGACTTGAGAAACAGTTTGGATAAACGGAGACATGTCACCCCAAGTGTGTAATCCCTTCCAGGAGAGCGGGGAGGCTGAACGCTTTGAGGGATATATATATATATATATTTGTATTACTTTGTTTTTAAATTCTAACGTTCGTGTGTTTTATATAATAAAATAGAAGCCAAAAGGCTACCCCCAAAACCTTTAATTGTGTGCCCCCAGGTAAATAAGGACAGTTCGTTGTTTAATCATGCATCCATATCTTCACTCAACAGATATTTATCGAAGGCCTACCATGTGCCAGATACTGTTCCAGGTTTGGGGGATGCAATGGTGAGAAGCTGACCCTGGTTCTTCTAGAAAGTTTCTCTTTGCAGCCCCAAACAAAGGAATGAGCTGCCCCGGCTAGGGGAGAGCTGTGGTTACATCCGTCCATCTCACACCCCCCTCATGGAGTGACTGTACCAGACACACTGATCAGCAGCTTGATTTTCTGTACTTAAAAATATATCTTGAACTCTTTTCCATGATCGGCCCATAAACTTCTGCCTTTTGCATTTCAAAAGTTGCACGTACCCTATTGTTTGCATGTGCCGTGACCCATTTGAATAGTGCTCTGTGGTTGGATATGTGGGTTGTTTCCGAGCTGATTTCTAGAAGTCAGGTTGCTAGAAAAGGGAGCTAGGTAAAAACCCAACAGACAGTGTAAAAGGGGCTAAAGATTTTATTTATTTATTTGTCAGAGAAAGAGATTGAGCACAAGCAGGGGGAGTGGCAGGCAGAGGGAGAGGGAGAAGCAGACTTCCCGCAGAGCAGGGAGCCCGATGCGGGGCTCGATCCCAGGACCCTAGGATCATGACCTGAGCTGAAGGCAGATGCTTAACTGACTGAGCCACTCAGGCGTCCCAAGGGGCTAAAGATTTTGAAGTGACAGGTTAACTTGCCAGCTTCCCTTGGTTATACATACTGCATCCACTTCACCTTCAAAGTCAAGGAACCTGTTCCACCAGCTCGTAGGACACACGAACGAAACCTACGGCATTGATAAGGAGGCCCTCAGTGACATGGGTTTCAGAACCCTAAAACAGACCACGCCCACCCAGGGGACCTCCACCTCCTGGCATCAGCCAGCATGAGCGGGGACACCCCCTGCCTGTGCTCTGCTGACCAGCTCGATGCTGACCCAGGCAAGCTGGCTGCCAACGCTGTCCCCTGCCCCCACCTGCCCTTCGTCACGCCCGGCTTCACCCCCCTGGCCAGCCAGGCCAGCCAGCAGTACCGGGCCCTGACGGTGCCCCCAGCTCCCCCCCACAGATGGTGGCTGCCCAGAACACGATGGCCACCTGTGACCCTCGCCCCGGCCGCTACCTGACCGGGGCTGCCACCGTAGGGAACCGCGTGTCCATGAAGGATGGGCCCAAGCAGATGCTTAACATCCCAAACAAGAATAGCAGCTATTTTGTTGAGTGGATCCCCAATAATATTGGAACAGCTGTCTGGGACACCCCATCCCCGGGGTGCTAAACTCCCGCCCCCTCCAGCGGCAACAGCAGGGCCATCCAGGAGCTGTTTGGGCCCATCTAGGAGCAGTTCACCGCCACGGCTGTGCTCAGGTGCACGGCCTGCCTGCCCCGGTACACGGGCGAGGGCGCAGACGAGATGGCACTCTCCGAGGCCGGGGGCGGTAGGAACGAGCTGGTGTCCAAGCACCGGCAGTACCAGGGCACCACCGCCAAGGACGAGGATGAGTCTGAGGAGGAAGTGGCCTAGAGCTGTCTGGTGTCCGGCGAAGCGCGGAGACTGTGTGAACTCTCTATCACGCACAACCTGTTCTCCAAGAGTCATGTCTCCGTGGGTCCTTGTGCTACCTGTCTTGACATCACATGCGGTACAAATGCCACCATTAGAGAATTTTCATAGTCCACTGAAGGAATGATTAATTAAAGAATAGGGGAGAAAGTCAGTGAACGACTGAATGGATGCTGGGTGGTTGGACAGACAGATGGGGGGCTGGATGGATGGATGGATGAATGGATGGATGGATAAATGCATGGCTGGCTGGCTGCATGGATAGAAAGGGGGAGAGATAGATGGGTAGATGGGTAGACACATAAAATATGGAGGAATGGACAAATGGCTGGCTAGCTGGATGTGTGAATAAATGAATAAGTCAATGGAGGGTGGGTGAACAAGTAAAGGAGTACCCGCATGAATAAGGGGATAAGGGAAAAGTGGATAATGGATGGCAGATGGATAGATGGATGATGAGCAACCACCAAATTTATAAGATTGACAAAGTATAAAGATGATTACTTAGCGACATAATTGCCCCATAAGACTCCTTTTAATAAGGTCCCTGCATGCCTTCAACATTATAATTCAATTTGCACTTTGCTTATGAGGGGCACACCAAGGTGATAGGGGAGCCCAGCTGCAACAGCATCTAGGTCTTGGTGCTTAGTGCACCATGGGAGTCCAACAGATAGTAATTAACGAAGGTGATGGATAAGAAGGAAGAGACTACATGCCTATCTGGGCCAGATGCACCATGTGAAGCCCCATTACCAATGTCCACCATCCAACATCTGGAACAGAGGGGACACCATACCAGGAACCCTGTGGGCCTGTGAATCACTGTCTAAAGCTGCCCCCTTTGTGAATATGCTTCTTCCTGTCCAGCATGTTTAAATGCTCAAGCCATCAACAAGGACTTAGAAGACCTCCCCGTCTATAGAGGTGGCACCTAGAGCCATCTTTCCAAAAGCAACAGAGATTAAGCAGTCACTCCTCTTTGGATCAATGCATCACCAGGCTTCTGTCCCAACTTGTCTGCCAAGCCCCTTTGACCTGCCCAGGAGCCTCTGGGTCTCCTGATCCCTAGCCCCAGCCCTCAAAGGCCATCAGTTAAACAAACCACCTTGGGAACCATCAGCGCATCTTCCAAGGCAAACAAGCCTTGGCCCCAGTGAGGTCAGCAGCAGGAGGGTGAGGCGATTAAACCGGTATGTTTCTCCGAGGCTTGTCTCTCACTGCTGTTCCTGACAGACAGCAACGTGGCAGGAGTCTAACCTGCATCTGAGAACAGACGAGCAAGCAGGATTCATTGAGTACCCACTGTGTGTCAGGTAGCAGCTGGACCCTGTATCATGTCTCAGTTTATCCTAAAAGGTAGGGAGCAATGTTCAGAAGAGAAGGCTAAAGCTCAGAGAAGTAAAATGCCTTGCTCAAGGTCACACAGCTAGCAAGTGGAAGAAGGAAGATTTGAGATCAGGTTTTCAGGTTTGCCTTTCACCCAAACCATCTGTAAAAATATATTTCAACTTGTGACTGAAAGGGTAAGCAATGAGATATGTTCTCCAGTTTGGTGTCCTTATAATGGAAAATCCTAAACATCAGAACTTATAAATGCATTTTTTTGCATTCAAAATTTAAAAAATATGTCAAAGAAGGAGGTCTTTTTTTTTTTTTTTTTAAACATTTTATTTATTTATTTGAGAGAGAGAATGAGACAGAGAGAGCATGAGATGGTCAGAGGGAGAAGCAGACTCCCTGCCGAGCAGGGAGCCCGATGTGGGACTCGATCCCGGGACTCCAGGATCATGACCTGAGCCGAAGGCAGTCGCTTAACCAACTGAGTCACCCAGGCGCCCAGAAGGAGGTCTTCTATAGGCCAGTGGGAATAGAGAAGAAGAAACTGATCATTCTTGAGCACCCCTATGGGCCAGGTGGCCACAATGGTGAACCCAAGGTCCCCTAGATCCTGCTCTCATGGAGCTTTTAGTTGCATAAGGAAGAGAGCTATCAAGCAAAGACTCACACAAATAAATCTGAAATTGCAAATGGTGAAGGGGAAGTCCATAGGGTACTGCTTGTACAAAAGAGGGGATTCTGAATGTATGTGAGTTTCAAGGAAGGCTTCAGGAGGAAGGGACATTTGAATTGAAATTGGAAATGCAAGTAGATGTCAGTCAGGTAGAAAAAACAGGTAGAAACAGTGTTTTGGGTATTGAATGTGCGAAGACCCTGGGGCAAAAAACAGTATCAAGAGCTCAGTGTGGCTAAAGCACAGAGATTGAAAGGGAGATTAAGTGGGAAAGGACTAGGGAGGTCTTTAGACCCAGATCATGCAGGACCTGGTAGGCCCCTGAAGTGGGCACAGAGACACACTCTCTAGATCCCTGTAAGGAAAAACGTGTCACCCCAGCTGCCAAAAATACTGTGAGCAGCTGAGTGGACCTTCAGCCATCAGCTCCTTCAAGGATTCCTCCAGTAGTAGAGATCAGCCTCGCTCAAGGTCACACTTCTTCTCAGGGGGACCTACCTCCAGTGACTGATTCCTTTGTAAGGAATAGAAAGGTCTGGTTGTGCCCGTGTGCAGTGTAGAACAACCCTATAGAGCCATTCTGGCTCCAAATTCCTCCACGGGTTTGGCCAAGTCTGGGCTCAGACCTGCCTCTCAGCTCAACTTCTCCCTCTGCCTGTTCCTGCTTCCTTCCCGTCCCCTCCACAGGTGTTGACTCCAAGGGCGCCCCTGCGAAATCATCCTGTGCACTGCACTCCAGCGCAGAGCCTGCTCCCAGGGGAACCCGGCATGCAACAGCAGTGTAAGGAGCTCAGCTTATATCGCGAGAGCAAGGAGGCACCAAGGGAGGCTTTTAACGAGGTGACATGACCCCATTTGCATTTTCCAGTGTGGGAAGGATGCTTCCCTTACGCTGTTGCGCAATGGGACACCCTAGACCCCAGAGTCTTCCTTGAATAGGTGCTTGAACACAAGAGAGAACACCGGGGTCCATGTCCCTTGGTCCTAAGGCTTCAGGCCATCTACGTCCACAAGCCCAGCTTGGTCAGTCCCTGGACTTGTTGAGAACACGCTATGGGGAACGTGGGGCTAGGAGGTCACGAGGGGCCAATAAGGCCCACACTCACCCACCCCCATCCTTCCCTCAATGGGCTCCAATCTTTCATGCCTGGGCCAAATGTACCACCTCTCACCCAGGCACACGAAACCACTTTGATGCCCCCCGCCCAGCAGTCCTCAGCTCTCCCACCACCAGGGCCCCAAGGATACCAGCTAACTTGAACAGAGTGCTTACCACATGCCAGGTGCTGCTTGAGAGTGGCTTTATATGAATTATAAATTATAAGTCTTTTTAAAATCCACGAATTATCATTTAGAAAGCATTCCATGGAGAGTTTACCTGAATGACCTCATTTAGTGTGCAAACAGCTCTGTGATGTGAGTACCAGCATAGACCTATTTCAGAGATGAGAAAATGCAGGCCAGGGAGGGGGGATTCTATCCCTTGCCTGAAGCTATATGGCTAGTAAGTGTATGAACCTTCATAAATGCAGACAGTCTCCTTCCAGGGTCTACACCTGTAGGCAGCACACTTGGATGCCTCTCCTAGCTCCATGCCCTTTTGCAGACTATTCCACCGGCTTCCTGCCTTTCCTTTACTCCCACTTGCTTTTGTCCCCATCCCCCACCCTCCGTACTGCTCCAGAGTTAGCATTCTAAAGCAAAATATATATATATATATATATGCCCTTCCCTGCTTAGAAATCTTGGATAAAGACCCATATGACTATGGAGATATTAAAAAGATACTTAAAAATCATGTTAATGGCCTGAGAATATATTCCAGGATATATGTTTAAGGGCACCTGTTTTACCAGGGTGATATTAGCTATGGGAATCACATGAAGAGGAGGAGAAAAATGTCCTAAGAAATTATGAGTGGTTGCAGGGGTGGTGTCATTGGGGTTCATGGGGGAGGAATGCCAAGGCCTGCGGACCACCCCCAAAGTGAATGTCCAAAGATACGACTTACACAAGGACTGCCTATAATTTGGAAGTGCCGAACTGAGATTCAATACACATTAGGTGAATGAATGGATGAATGAATGAATGAATGAATGAGTGAATGAATAAACTGTCTTAAGAGAGTGGCAGAGTGTGCTCACCTCTTAGGAAGAGCTAACCATCCTCACCACTCTCCTGAGATACTTTGAATCCACCGTTGGGGGAAATTTGCCCGTGGATGAGTTCAATAGGCAAGTTCATGTAGATCTCATTAAGCAGAAAAAAACCACCTGTGCCTCAAGTGAAAGAATATCTGTGCCTTGGATGAAAGAAGGGGTACCAGGGCTCATGGATAGGAGGCCCCGAAGAACTTTCAGGGTCCCCAGCCTCTTCTGACCTGTGGCTGCCGGACAGCATATCGCCACGGCAACGGGAGATGACTAAGCCAAGGGCATCCTTCCTTTTAGTTTTGGGCTTCTGTTCTTGGCTAGTGAGACAATGATGTGGGTGAGGATCTTGGCTGTTAGTCTAGTACACATTGGATATAGTTATTGTTTCTAGAAACTTCTTTTCTACGTTCTTTTCCATAAAGCATTCATGTGCCTGGCTAAGCGCTAGGTATTTGGGAATAATGTCTAAGACATGGCCCTTGTCCTCAAGCATCTCCACTGAAGATGGGTGATCATTTCTGAAAAGATCATTTCAATACACATTGGGATGTGCAATTCATTTTTCACACATTACCTCACAAACGATCTCTGATCACGTCAAAAGAGGAGTCACCACTCCATATAACTGAAAATACAGTGTGTGCAGTTAATTTTTCAGACAGATCTCATAAATGAGCTCCAAACCCATACGAAAAGGGTAAAACCACCACTTTATTTAATTAAATTGAGAAGCAAAAATGCTCTGCATCTGATAGGTGCTCCACAAATACTGAATGAGTAAATCCTGAAATATCGAATGAATACACAAATGTTGAGTGAATACTGAATAAATAAATTGAAAGCACTAACCATGGAGGGCAGAAGCGGACTTGCTGCTCACCCAACCCACCTCCTTTTCCTCTGCAGTACATGACTAGACTGTAGTTCCCAGATTCTCATGCAGGTGGGTGTAGTCACGTGGCAGAAGCGTGGCCAACAGGATGTGCGGGAAGTGATCAGCGCACATCCAGGCCTGGCCCATAAAAACCCCCCAGGATGACCCTGGGGTTCGGGGCCCGAGGGGAGCCCTCGTGCTATATAAGAGAGCTTAGCAAGTGTTGGAGGGCGTAAAGAGCACCAAACCACGATTTGCTACCTGCTTCGTCCATTCCAAAGAAATGAGACAGTACAGACAAGGGAATGCGTGCTTCCCTGTGGGCTTTAAAGCTACATCACGTCCTGTGCCTGTCCCTCCTAAAAGTCCCTCTCTGATTAAGAAATCTTGTTGTGGAAGATCATTAAGATGAGATGTAGTCAGGTTCTGGCTCTTCAATAGGTGGTTAGGGTCAATGGCATCTGGAGGAGCTTCGGCATTTATTTTTTGCCTTCCACGTATCCTGCCTTGTTTCTACCAGCCCCAGCAGGCGAGCTTGCAGAACCCTGGGGGCCTGCCCCATCTTGGCTGCAAAACAGAGATGCCATTCCCCCAGGTTTTCCCAGGCAGGACCAGCCTGCCCATTTCTCCCGGTTCATCAGCTTCAAAGTCCCTTTCTCAACAACTTCCCCTGCCTTGTCCGGGCCACACTCCTTCGCAGGAAACTGGAACTCAGGAGGTGGTAAAGATGATTTCCTGCAGGACGCAGATCCCCTTGACCACCTCCCCTTTGAGCACCATTCAAGGGGCAAAAAGAAACAAATGCACACATGCACCCACATGCATTGAAACCCGAGAGCACTACCCAAGAAAGAGAGGTGTGTGTGTTGAGTGTGTATGTTGTGTGTTGTGTTGAGTGTGCATGAGTATGTATGTGGCACTCTCAAATACCCCTGCCAGTTGCCTAACAAGTTGTTATTATTTTAATGACTTTGCAATCTGATTTGCATGGTGTGCATTTACAAAAAAATCCCTAAAGTCTACTACAATTCTTAAAATAATAATAATAATAATTTTAAAACATTTAAAAATATATGCAATTACAACTATTATTATTTAAATATTAATAATACTACAGCAATCTTTTTTTTTTAAAGATTTTATTTATTTATCTGACAAAGAGACAGACAGTGAGAGAGGGAACACAAGCAGGGGAGTGGGAGAGGGAGAAGCAGGCTTCCCGCTGAGCAGAGCGCCCGATGCGGGGCTCAATCCCAGGACCCTGGGATCATGACCTGAGCCAAAGGCAGACACTTAACGACTGAGCCACCCAGGCACCCTGTTTACTACAGCAATCTAGAATAATAATCTAAATATTATAATAATTTAAATATTTAAATATGATAATAATTCTAGAACTCTGCCAGGAAGTCTGCAGCTAACCAGCTGTATGATGTTTGGTGAGTCGCTTTGCCTCTCTGAGTCTTGTTTCCAGACCTATAATATTTTAGCTAGATACTCCTTAGAGCCCCATCTAGCTCCCAATATTTATGACTTTATAATTCCATAAAGTATAATTTACAAAAGTCACTGCCCAGCGGAGACAACATAAAGCTCTGTCGTTTACTAGCTGTGTGTCCTTGGGCAAGTGACTCAAGCTCTCTGTCCCTGGTATCCTCATCTCTGTGAATAGGGATAAAAAGAGTACCTACCTGGTTCGGCCTTAAAGAGCTTTAAAGTGTTTGGTAAAGTGCCTGCTTAGTGCAGTAATTAAACACAGTGCTGGGACCCAAGCTGGGTGGCCTTCTCCGGGCCTCAGTATCTCTATCCATCAAATGGGGCTGCCAAAGGTAGACCCCTCGCAGAGCTGTTGCGAGGACTCACTTAAGCAGTGACTAGCCCGAGGTTAGATCTGGATGTGCAGAAGTCCTTACTACTGATGCTGTTGTTCCCACACAGGGTCCTGGGGCCAGGTGAGGTGACTCCCGCAGGTAAGAGGGCTCCTCCTCCAAGGGGCCAGATTCTCTCAAGACTGGAAAGTTCATATATCCAGAGATAGGTGGGGCTGATTTGCAAAACCACTGCAACAGGGCTCTGCCCAATATCCACTCACCTGGCTTCCCTGGGCAGCTCAGAAGCCAAGGTGGGAGGAGAAGGGAGGGAGGGAGGGAGGATATAACCAGGGAGCAGAAAGGGCCTTGAGTTCATCACTGCCAACCACTCTGAAGATTACAGGAAGACTAATAGGGCCCCCATGGCCTCAGGGATGAATAAACACAATCTTTGTGGTGTGCCTTTGTTGAGTAACTAGGGCAAACTCTCTCTGTGTGTCTGTCTTCCTCCCTTTTATTCTGCTAATGAAAGAGAAAGAGAAGAAAGATTTCCCTTTAGAAAATCAGGAGACAAGAAGGAAGCATTCAATGCTAAAACCCCAGAGGGCATCTTCAGAATCTACCCACATAAGGTAAATTTCTTGTCTCTCTGAATCCTTGCAACTGTTCAGCCGGCCAGGTGTTGGCAGCTAAGTTAATGACTGTCACACAAGAGACGAACAAGTTGAGGTTGGCTCTCAGGACCTGTGGGTGTTGGAGCCAAAGGGAGAAAGAGAAGGTCTTTACTTGGGGGATGGTGCCCAAGGATGGCTGAGACAGGCATCTGGGGACAGGGAGGTTTGACAGGACACCTGAGCCAGGGGGCACTTTGTAGCAGAAGACCCTGCTCTGGGTGCCTGAGTTCTTGCTTCCAACCTGGCGCTCATCTGCTGTATGACCAGGGGCCAGTCCTTTCCCTACTCTGGGTTTTGACTTCCACGTCCGAAAACGGAGCGGGTAGAAACAAAGGGTATCTGGGATCCCTTCTGGTCTTATCATTTTGTGCTGAGGAAGTCGGGCCAAGCTTTGAATCAGCCTCTAGGGTACCATATTGAGAAGGCATTTAGAGATGATTGTAGTGGACACTTCTGCAGTGATATTGGCCCATATCCATTTAATATGGTGCCACACTTCACCAGGCCTCCTTTTATGGGACACAGAGTAGGTTGTTCCAGAATATTCTTTTTCCCATGCTTGGGTTCAGAGAAAAAACTAGCGACAAAGATTTAGAATGGAAATACTGTTCTGAATGCCAGAATGCGGTTGCTTAAATGATCACCCATTCATCCATAAAACTCTCCAATCATCCATCCATCTGTACAAGTGTGCATGTTTCCATCATCCATCCCTTAATCAATCCAGTCATCAGTTTATTCCTGTAACCATACATGAATGCATGTGCACATTCACACATATATATATATACATACATACATGTGTCCATCCATTCATTCATTCAATCATCCAAACTTTCATCCATCCATTGATCCATTCATATATACATACACCCATCCATACACTCATCCATCCAAATATCCATTCATCTATTCATACATATACCCTTCCATCCATCTATCCATCCATCTGCTCTTTGCCAGGCCCTCAGAGAGAGAAGACCATTGTTCATTCCTTTAAGGAGCTCACTGTGGTGTGACAGACAAGAGAACAGATATTTCAATAGGGTGTGCAGACTCCCATGATAGAAAGTAAAGAGACAGAAGTGAGAATGGAGGGAAAGACGTCTATGACCATAGCTCCCGACTAATAAACCCCTCCTGTGTGTCTGGGTCAGGCACAGCTCTTCGACTTTACAAGCTGGATATTATCACCCTCATTTTGATGATGAGGAACTTGAGGCTTAGAGATGTTCATTAATTCTCCCACATTCTTATAGCAAGTAAGTAGCCCCGCCAGGACTCAAATACCTTTACCTGAGAGCCCAAGCCCCTCACCCCATATTCACCCATTCCAATGGAAGAAGCAGGAAGACAAGCAAAGAAAGGCAGAAAAGTAAAGAACTCATCAGAAGGCCCCCAGAAGGGACCTCTAAAAATCTCCTGTCTTGTCACAGGGGACAGGAGAGGGACCACTTCCTTCTTAAAGAGATGGCAACTCTAACACGTTGTAGGAGGTAGAATGAGGGCCTCCTAAATACGCCCATGTTCCCAGAGCCTATAAACATGTTACCTGACATGGCCAATGGGACTTCGAAGGTGGGGTTAAGTGTAGAATCTTGAGAGGAGGAAGATCGTCCTGGTTTATCCAAGGGGACCCAGTGTACCATTAGGTCCTTAAAGGGGGGGGGGGAATGCAAGGTCAGAGTCAGGGGAGGAGATTTGCAGATGGAAACAGAGGTCAGAGTGATCCCAAGATGCTCGTGGTGCCCTGAGCTGAGGTGGACTTGAGAAAATGGGAAGAGGCAAGTAAACGGAATCTTCCCAGAGCCTCCAAAACGAATACAGACTTGCAGACACCTTGATTTAATCCCAGTGAAACTGATCTCGGACCTCAGACCTCAGAGCGGAAGAACTGTACAATAAGACGTATATACTGTATTAAGCCACAAAGTCTGTGATAATTGGTCACAGCAGCAATAGGGGTATCTTTTGGGGCGTATTACCATCATCAGCATCATCTTCCCCAAGAGTCAAGAAATTCTTTCTTATATTTAACAGCAGTATCCCTTCTGATTTTGTTTCTTAGAGCATAAACACTGAATGGCTACCTTTATAAGAGCTTCACTGAGATATAATTCATATACCATATAGTTCCATGTAAGGTGTATAATTCTGTGGTTTTTAGTATATTCACAGAGGTGAGCAACCATCACCACCATCAATTTGAGAAGATTTTTGTCATTTGAAAAAGGAACTCTGAACCCATTAGCCATCACCTCTTTAAACCCCCAGCCCTCCCCCTAGCCTGAAGCAACCACTAAGACACTTTCTGTCTGTTTACATTTCCCTGTTCTGGGTGTTACAAACAAATGGAATCAAATACTAGGTAGCCTTTTCTGGCTGGCTTCTTTCTCTTAGCAGAATATTTGCAAGGTTCACCCATGCTGTAGCACCAATCTGTATTTCATTTCTTTTTAGAGCTGAGTCATAGCCCATTACATGGATATACCACACTGTATTTCTCCGTTCATCGGATGAAGACCATGGAGGTCGTTTGCACCTTTTGGCTATTACGAATCATGTTGCTGCAAACATTTGTACAAGTTTTTGGGTGGGCATGTGTTTCCAGTGATCTGTTCATTTCTCTTGGGTTTTCTCATTTCACCTCATTCCCTTCTAATACCCAGACTTGGAATTGTTGGCTCATGTGGTAATTCTGTGTTTAACTGAGGACCTGCCTACCTGTAGAAGAAGCTGAACCATTTTCCATTCCCACCAGCACTGTAGGAGGGCTCCCATTCTCTATAACCTCAGCAATGTTTACTGTTTTCTGACTTGCTGATCCTAGTCTTTCTACCGGGGGGTGAAATAGCATCTCATTATGCTTTTGATTTGTATTTCCCTGGTGACTAATGATGCGAAACATCCCTTTTTTTGTGTTGATTGGCCATTTGCATGTCACTTCCTTGAAGATATGTCTATTTAGATCCCTTGTCCATTTTTAATTGGGTTAGGTGTCTTTTCCCGAATTATACGAATTCTTTACATATTCTGGATACTGGTCCCTTGTTGGACATATGATTTGCAAGTATTTTCTTATGTATCAATTATTTACATATTTATATTCCATGTTAATATTTCTCACATATTAATTTAAGATGTAGCATATTTTCTTCTAGTTTGTGAGTTGTCATTTCGTTGTCTTGATAGTGTCCTCTGAAGTGCAAAAGTCTTCATTTTGGGTGAAGCCCCATTTATCGATTTTTCTTTTTGTTGTTTGTGCTTTTGATGTCACTTGATTGTTTAAAGGACAGAATAATATATGTAAAATATCTAGCACCTGGTCTGACATATAGTAAGTGACTGATCACTATTGAGCTGCTATTATCAATAATGTAAGGAGGCTTTAATCCAGTGGCTGTAGAGGGCACTTACACATTCATCTCGCCCTCCTTCTCTCCACCCTAAAAAGGCAGGGATAATTCTCTCCCATATGCCGACAAGGAATCCAAGACCTGAGAAGTTAACTGAGGGTAGGTGGGCAAGCCAGATTCTCACCCAGCTCCTTGACAGACCCCAAGCCTGGCGTTCCTCCCAGTTTCCAACAGTGGCCTTAGCACTTTCTAAGCCCTCTGGACCAACAGACAACAAAGCCTAGATAATGTTGTCTGATTCAGGACAGGATTAATTCTCAAGAATGAGGGCATACTTAAAGCATGCAAAATGGTGCCTGACTGAGGAGGGCATGATGACACTCTGGAAACCAGGAATATTCATGGCAGCACCAGATTGTGTGCCGAGATGCCTGACACAGGCTGGAGTGACTTGGAGAGGGGAGAGAAGTCCTTGAGACCCGGAGAAACCAGGAGAGGCTTCCTGGAGGTGGTGGCTCTCAAAAGATGATAGGATTTAGGTATTTGAAGCAGGAAGTAAGTAAAGATGGGTAGGCAGAAATGACAGAGAGACAGTACTAACTCGCTGAAAAAGTTTGGTGGACAAAAGGAGAAACAACTTCTACCAAGAAATAATGATAATAATGACAATAACTAACTAATCATTGTTCACATGCCAGGTATTGTTCTAAAGTTTATATCAGCCCATTTAGTCTTCATAATAATTCTTTGACGCAGGTCACATTGTCATCCCCATTTTAAATCTAATATAAATTTAAGTCCAACTCAAAGATGAGAAAACTGAGACACAGAGAGATTAAATAATTTGACCAAGATTACACATGAGAAGTGGGAGAAAAGCAAGATCAGCTAGCAGGGCAATTAGGAGCAGAGAAGGCAAGAGAACACCACCACTGCTGGATAACACATTCACACGTTGAACTAGACTTCTGGGGGAATCATTCCATCCCCTTCCTGGCTATGGAATCCTATCAATTACTTAACTTTTCTGAGCCTGGCTTCCCTCCCCGATACATAGGACATGGAAATGGTCTGTCCAGTCCCCAGAGACTGATGGATTTCCAGAAATCAGAGTCATCCAAGTAGGGACTCAATCGATATTTAAATTGGGGGGGGGGGGGGTGCTGACATTATTTTCTTCCAGGGTGAGGGCCTTAGAAATATAAGCTGAGAATCAGGTGAGGCCCAAGAATGTGAACAGGTATATCCCGGAGGTTGAGAATGCCACTTTGGGACCCGATTCTGGATTCAAATCTCAGCGTGGCCACTTCCTGGCTTTGTGCCCGGAGATGAGTCACTGTGTGGCTCTTCCATAGGTAGAAAGCTGACGGGAATGGGATCTGTTTCCAACGGTTGCATCGAAGATTAAATGAGTTCATATACTGCCCAAAATGTCTGCGATAAGACCTCACTGCTCGGGTTCACTGTTGTTACTGGAAGGGGCCAGGCTGAGGGCACCCCCAAAGCCCCAGAGCATAGCATTCGGAGGGTTTGCTGACGACCCTCGGGCACCGTGCGTGTGGTGCCCACAGCGGGAAAGTGGAGTGAGTGTGTCAGCTATGGTGAATGCCTCCAAGAGCTGGGGGCGTCCTGGCCTTGGAGCCTCTTGCCCTCAGATGCCAGAATCCAACGTGTCACTCCCGTGGGCAGGTAAGCATTCAAGGGACGAGGCAGGTGGCTCTCCTTTGGCAACTGCAAGATCTCCAGCCACTGCCCTCAGCTCCACCAATCCACAGTGCGTGCACACGCGCACTCACACACAAACACACACACACAAACACACACACACTCCCAACAGGAACCAGTCATCGCGCCATGCAATTGTTGAACTTTACCCTGTGCGTCTTTGAGTCTGCACGAGCCAGAGATTGCTTCCCAAGTCCTATTTACAGCAGTCTTGTTTTGGAGGGGTTAGCAAGGGCGTGGCTGGCACTCGGATATTGCTGCTTTTCAGAAAGTCTATTGAGGAAACAGAATGCTGAGACCAGGTGGGTTTGGAAACAATGAGGATGAACCTAACGCTGTGGGTAATGCTTTTCCCTTCATTCGTTTAGACTTCTGTTGACACCCAAATCTGAAATGACCCTGGCTACAGACATCCCATAGGGGAGACAGGGTTTTTTCCTTTATTTGTTAAAAAGGATAAGGAGATCTTAAGACAGACCCTAAATACTGGAGTCAGCTCCTTGATGAAATCTCTGTGGGCATGTGCACCTGTCCTCAGCAGCTCTTATATAATCAGAGTTAGTTCATTCCATGTATGATGCTGTGTGGAAGTCCTGCCTTCCTTCCTGGCCAAGCAGAGGGGCCGTTACCTCCAAAGGGCCATTTAGCTCCTGGGGCAGGCAGAGCAGGACTCAATTTTGGATCTGCCTTTTACTGGCTGTGACGCATCATTTAACATTTCTGCAGTTGAGTTTCTGGAAAACAAGGGATCGTAACAATCATTTTCATTCATTCATCCTGTTGCTTATTCAATTATTTTTGAGCACTAATTCTGGGCCGGGCACTGTTCTGGGCACTGGACATAGATCAGTGGGAAAAAAAAAAAAAAAAAAAAAAACCAGAAACAGATTCTACCCTCATTCTTGTGCAGGATGATCGATCACAAACACAATAAATAGGAAAACTGCATAGCAAGTTAAGTGGGGAAAAACCCAAGAAGAGAGGGGGAAGTGTGTGTGTGTGTGTGTGTGTGTGTACTTGCGTGTGTGCGTGTTGGGGGGGGCATTGATAGAATGATCCAGAAAGGCCTTGCTGAGAAGGTAATGTTTGAGAGAAGATCCAAGGTGAGAGGTGAGAGAGAAAACCATGAAGATACTTGGTGAAAAGTGTTTCAGGGGGCACCTGGGTGGCTCAGGCAAAGGGAAAAGCAGTGCAAAGGTCCTGAGGTGGGAGTGTACCAGGTGTGTGAGAGTCACAGCAGGGAAACCAGAGTGGGGGGTGTGTATGTGTAAGGAATGGGGTCAGAGAGATAACTTTATAAAGTGGTCCTGAGAATTAAACCATTGTATGGCTCATTTACATAATAGATATACAATGACCAGATTTTAGATGGTGAACCCATGCAAGTGAATGAGTCGGTCAACGGATATTTCATTTATCCATCAGGACACTAGCACTCAAAGAGGTCTATTGACTTGCCCACGGTCACTCAGCTGGCTTGTGAAGAACTTGTAGCTAGACTTCAATACCGACGTTCATAGCCCAAGATTTAATCTTCCCGAAATTATTGACACAGATAAAAGTCCTGACCAATGCCCTCTCCCAATTCGATGCAGCATTTGCCATTGTGAAATGAGGATGTCCTCCGAAACATCCTACAGCGCACCCGGACAGCCCCCCATCACAAGGATGGACCCAGCCCCAAATGTCAACAGTGTTGCAGTTCGCTTAGGGGAAGAGCCCCAAATCCATTGTTGGGTTTTTTTTCCCCTCTTCAAACTCGCATTGTTTTAAATTCTACTTGGTGATTCTCAAGGGTGTGTGGGGAGCTGATAGTACAAGATTGAATGGGGGGTGGGACCCACTAAGTCCCTCCACCCACCCCAGGGTGGGGATGTTGAGGGGGAAGGGAAGGATTCCTGGCTAGGACGAACTCAATCCTATTTCCCCTTCCAGGGATCTTTGTTGAAGGCATTAGCATGGACTGGGGGGAAAGGGTGGAGCCAGGAGCCAGCACAGTTTTCCAAAATAAAGTCATAGATAAGAGATTAAGATCCCTGAGACCGTTGCTTTGCTATTCACAAGCACAAAGGCTTTATCCAGGGCTCCTCAGCTCGGCCTGGTGGGATAACAGATATTATCAGAGGCAACACATGAAAATAATACTATCTGAGGTCAAGAGGGTGGGTCCTCTCCTCTGCAAGGAGCTCAGCACACTTCCATCCACACCAGCCCATGACCTTTCCCAAAGACCAGGCGACAGGGACAACTTATTAAGCAAATTTGAACCAGGGACCGGAACCCAGATCAAGTTTAAGGGCATGCCCAGTGAGAGCACAATGAAGGCGACAGACCAGTTTTCTTGAGTCCCAGCTGATTGCTCTTTCACCCATGCATTCTCTCATTCATATCTTCAACAGATATTTCCCAGGTGCCCACAACGGGTCAGGCTCTATGCTAGATCTTGGAGACATGGCTATGGACAAGACATGGTCCCTGACCTCTGGCGACTCACAAGTTAGAGGGGAAGGAAGACAAAGATGTAGGTGGTTATATGGGCTATTCACCTGGAGTCTGAGGACCACACAGGGTGATGGGAGGCCACGACAGAGACAATCAGGATTGTGTATCGGCCAAGGGACATAGCTACTCAATCCAGGGATTCAGGAAAAGCTTTGGGAGGAGGTAAAGTCTCCACCAGTTTCTCAACCTTGACATTACTGACACTTTGGAGTAGATAACTCTGTGTCGTGGGAGCGGCCCTGCGCCTTGTAGAATAATCGGCAGCATTCCTGGCCTTCACTCATGAGACGTCAGTAAATTGAACCCTCCCCCCAGGTTGGGACCAAATTGTCCTCTAGAGGACAAAATCACCCTCCCCTCCATCTCCTCCCCCGACCCCATAAGAACAGGACGAAGATGCAAAGAATATGTGGAAGGCAAGGCAGTAGAAGCTTCTGGATTGCACTACTCTGTGGCCTTGTGCTGTGTGAGCCATGGTAGGAGTTTGAATTTTATTCCAGGATCCACCGAAACCACTAAAAGAGGTTGAAAGGTGAGGGACACAATCCTGTCTTGGTTTTCAAAACCTCCCTTGGTGTCGGGATGGGAGGTGTGAAGGCACAGGGAGACCAGAAGGAAGGTCTTCCCCAATGAACCAGCCTGCAAGTGACCCCAGGGGATGGTGCTCGGCACCAGGACTGTAGAGAGGCAGCCCCCCACCCCCCCAGGCCTGGGCACCCAGGCTGACACATCCTCCCTCCCAGGCCTGCTGGCTCCAGGGAGCCAATGCCAACATCCTGGCTGCCCCGTGACCCAGAGCAAAGGACCTTTCCCTTTCTGGAAAGAGAGCCCGGTCTTTAAGGAGGATTAGGTGTCAACGGGAGAGCATGTTCCTGTCGGAGCCAAGGCACTGTGGGAGCTGTCCTGGCTGAGTCCCCGCCCGGGGCGCCCAGGGAAGGGGTCACATGCCTGAAACCCACGGCGTGTCGGGCGGGGCTCACGGCAGACACTCAGCCTCTAGAACCTCTTGTTAGAACATAGAGCATGCCTTCTGATCGCCCCATCTACTGCACACGGACAGCCATTTCTCAAAGGATTCGAATCAAAGTCACCGCACGTGGAAACTGTTTAAAACCTATTTTCAATTTGGTTCCTTATTAATATCAGTTGTCACTGTTCTGAAGGAAGTAGTGCCGTCTTAAAGATGAAGAAACAGAGTCGGGGGAGGCGGTGTGTTATATACGCCATCCCTCTCTCGATGCTCACACCCACACTGTCAAGTCAGCACTGTTCTTGTTCCCATTTTACAGATGAGAAAAGCAAGACTCAGTGGCTCAGAGAGGCCTCCTCGCAGGAAGAGGCCGAGCTACAGTTGAGAGGGAAGTCTGGCTGACTCCAAAGCATCCAGAGAACGCAGCACCAAATCAGCCCCTGCCCACCCTGCAGGCTTCACTCTCCTTGGGCTGAGGAGCCCTGAGAGCTGGAACCGGCCGGAGGGGCGTGGGCAAGCCAAGAGCACCTGTGCCCACTACCTTTCCTTCCTGGGAAGTAGCAGGGCTTTTAATGCAGCACGAGGCAAGGACCTGGGGCTCTTGACTTGGCCTTGGGAGCTCTCAATACCAACAGGCTTTTCTCTGCCTCCCAACCCTTTCAGACCTCTACTCTCTGAAAACTCAGGCTCTGTGGAAGGTCACACGGACAAAGGCACCCACCCAGTGCTTTCAAGAAGGATGTGCCAGGATTTTCCTTGAAGCAGCGAGGGCCATCATCTCAAACTGCTGCAAGATCGAACCACTCCCGTGCATAAAGCCTCCGCACTTGATTGTTATTTTTAAAGATTTTATTTATTTAAGAGAGAGAGAGAATGGGGGGCAGAGCAGAGCGGAGGGAGATGGAGAGAGAGAATCTCAGGCAGACTCCATGCTGAGCGCAGAGCCCAACCCGGGGCTCGATCTCACGATGCTGAGATATGACCTGAGCCAAAACCAAGAGTTGGACACTTAACCAACTGCGCCACCCAGATACCCCCGATTTTTTTTTTTTTCCCATCAGATCCAAACTCCTTTGGAAGCCCCTCCTGACTTGGCCCGGCCAAAACTCCTACCCCCTTCCCCTCGCTGGCCACACCGGCCCTCCAACTGTTTCTCAAGCACCCCACACCCATGAATACCCACAGACGGGTCTGTGCCCTGACTGTCTTCTCTGTCCATTCCTCACTGGCGGCATCTCCTCCCCAGCTTTGATTGGGCTGGGAGCAGGGAGCCATGTAAGGTTTCAGAGCAGAGGAGTACACAAGAGAGAGAGCACCATACCCACGATGGGGCGGGCAGCATAAGGCATTTAGTTCAAGCCCCTCGACCAGTCTCTTAGGTTGTTTTATAGATGAGAAAACAGGTCTAAAGAAGAACTGAGTGCCTCTGGCGCAAGGCTAGCCGGTGTCCAAGGGCAGAGGTGGGCTTTACACCCGTGCCCGAGCTCGGCCTGGCTCCCTTCCCTTCCCCATGTCCTTGGTCAGAGCCCTTTGAGTTACGAGCTCAGGAAACGGAAGCTCACTCGTCCCCATGGAAGCTGGAGGCCTTCACAAAGTGTCTGTAACCTGCCAGGAGGCAGAGCGCCCCAAGGATTGGGGCTCCTCGCGCAGCCGGCCGATGGACTCCAGAATCAGAGCAAAGGCACCTCGGAGCATAAATCCGTCCAGTGTACCTGGGGATTAAGGGCCTTTCAGCCTCCCTGCTACCTATCATTACAGCCCCCCCTCCCCCTACGGGGAGGAACCTTGGGGAGAAGGGCGAAGGAAGAATCCGGCCGGTCACTGACGTGGGAGTCTTGTCGACACGGTTTATGGCCCTGCCTTGGGCCTCCCAGACCACTTCTGCCTGATCTCTATCAACCCGGGCTCCAAGGACAGCTGGCTTCCTGCGTTATCTGCAGATCGGCTAAAAAACCACACGAGGCTTAAATTCCCACCCAGGGCTTGTTGGCGGATTAAGGCATGACTCCCAGACATCACCCGGGGGCTCAAAGGGAAGTCCACAGGGCAGAGAAGGTGTGTGACCTTTGATGGAGCCGTCCCCTGACCTGGACAAGCCCAGAAAACACCACCCAGGAAGTGGACACATGCCCAGTGCACAAGCGCAGAGGTCTCTCCTCTTGCTGCATTCCAGAAGGCCAACGTGAACTGATGTTTCCCGCGGTCACCCAACCACATGGGTACCTAGCCGGCCTCCCGATCTGGGCCCCATGAAGCTCTCTACTGCAGAGGTGACAAACTTTCTGCAAAGGGCCAGGGAGTAAGTGTTTCCAATTTTGTTGCAACAACACCCTCCTGCTAGAGCGCAAAAGCAGCCCCAGACCACAGGTAAAGGAACAAGCATGGCTGTGTGCCAACAAAACAGGTGATGGTGCCAAGTGAGCCCCTCGGCCACAGCTGGCGGGCTTCTGTTTCACAAACGGTGTGAGATCCTCAGACGTGTGGATCCGCATTTCCTGAGTTGTCTTCTCTCCAAGGTCAAAAGAAGGCCCTGCCTAAGAGGCAGATTTTCCCAGAAAGATGAGTGGATATGGTTTTGCATCCTTCTTATGGCCAGCTCTCCCTGGGCACCTCTCATCCCACCGGAATCCAGAAGTATAGGGCATCTCGGGGGGCTGCTGACCGCTGCATCCCCAGTGTCTAGGAAATGCCTGACACATAGGGGGTGCTCAACTAAATAACTGTCGATTGGGTGAATGTGCTGAGCTTCTGGCTATCAAGCAAAACCTTCTGGGCAGGCTCTTGCCACCCATTCACCCTTGCAGCTCCAGCCTGGCACGTCCCGGGAGCTTTGAAAAGGTGTCCGACTGGATTCCCCCCAGTGGCAGGGGTCCTGGGCAAGGCTGCTTAGGCAAAGCGAGAGATGTTTCTTCCTCTGTCTCCTTTCGCTACCCTGGCTGCTCGTCACCATCCAGAGATGGAGACTGGTTGAGTACAAAACGCCCCAGTGAACATTTGCCCATGAATCCTTCTGTGAATCTTCCATCTTTAATTACTTATGAAAAGCAGACCAGATTTTCCTAACTGGTTACAGTTAAACGTGTGTTACTATTGTAATTATTAAAACAAGAGAAGAAAAACAAAAAAACGCTTCATGTGCAAACTCAGGATAGAAAACCAAGAAGAACTTTCCTCCAGGATACTTGATCAGATTTCTCAAACTGCAGAGGGGGTAAGCATGCCTGGAGGGCTGGTTAAAAAGACTGATCCCCAGGCCCAACCCCTGGCAGCCGCTCTGCAGGGGGCCTGGCGCAGTGCCTCCAAATCCGCATTTAGAAGACCCGTCCCCAGGTGAGTCCTGCAGATACAACTGGACCGCGCTTAGAGAAAACACCGTTCTAGCCAATGCCTTTGAGTGGCTTCTGCCCAAATGCTGTAGCCTGGAGGGGACGGTCCAAGACATCAGGGCCCAGCTGGACGCCTGGGTGGCTCAGTTGGTTAAGCGACTGCCTTCGGCTCAGGTCATGATCCTGGAGTCCCAGGATGAGTCCCTCATCGGGCTCCCTGCTCAGCAGGGAGTCTGCTTCTCCCTCTCATGTGCTCTCTCTCTCTCTCATTCTCTCTCTCTCAAAAAAAAAAAAAAAAAAAAAAGACATCAGGGCCCACCCGGGCCCAGGAGGAATCTACATTTTTGAAAAGGACCAGGGACATCCGGTGGCTGTTCCACAGAAATCCAGCCTGTGAATTACCTGTGAAGGCCTTTGACCCTCCGGGTTTCCCCCAGCTTATCTGCCAGGCTGCCTATTTGCTCTGTCTCAAAAGTGTACAGGGGTTCCTCTAACTCCAAAGCATCTTAAGTTGTTTAATTACACTAATTGCCACCCGGGGCTATAAATTTTATGTTAATGCTCTACCAGGTGATTCACGTGGTAAATTACACACTTAAGACTTTTCCCAACGCTTACCTTCAAACCCTAAGCTCATTCAAGACACTAACACCCACGCCCCCCAGAGCTGGGGCAGCTGAAGAGGGGTGTAGATAGGCCTGGGGACCTCCCACAATGTCTCCTCGAATCCTTCCACCTCGGTTTTTCTCCTCGTCATCTGTTCTTGGGCAGTGCGAACACTTCTTTCCCCGTAGCAAGAGGGCTCCACCCGCAGACAGATGCCCCGGCCAAGTCACCAACACCCAGGGACAGATCATAGGCCATGCAACAGGAAGAAAACAGACAAAGGATTTGACCTTCACGTCTTTTTTTTTTTTAAGATTTTATTTATTCATTTGACAGAGATAGATACAGCGAGAGAGGGAACACAAGCAGGGGGAGTGGGTAGAGGGAGAAGCAGGCTTCCCGCAGAGCGAGAAGCCCGATGTGGGGCTCGATCCCAGGCCCCCCGGATCATGACCTGAGCTGAAGGCAGACGCTTAACAACTGAGCCACCCAGGTGCCCCTAACCTTCACCTCTTAACAGGTGTCTCCTATCTATTTCTCCTTACTCCACTTGTACCTGGAAGAAGCCTCCATATTCATCTTCCTAAAGCACTCCTTTGATCATGCTATGGCTCAAACACCTTCCACGGCTCCCACTGGCCACAGTTCTAAATCCACACCTCTTCAGATGACTTGCCTAGCCCAGTCCTGCTCTGGTTATCTATTGCTGTAGAGCAAATCACCTGAAACTGAATGAAACAAAACGACTCTTGTGTATTCTTCTCTCTCAGGAGGTGCTTGGGCTCAGGAGGCCAGTTTGTGCATAGACTCTCCCCTGGCTGGGGGGAGTCAGCTTGAAGGCTTCTTCCCTTATGCATGTGGCACTGGGGCTGGGAAAGTGTAAACAGCTCAGGCCCCTTGGGCATCTCTCCCTGTTCTTTGAGATCTCTCCACATGTCCCCTCCAGCCTGGCAGCTTCAGAACACACCCAGAGCTCCAAAGGTGAATGTCCCAAAGGGGAGAGTCAGGCAGAAGCTGTGTCTCCCTTTATGACCTAGCCTCAGAACCCACATAGCATCATTTGTATGGCCGATCACCAGGATTGCCCATTTTTGACACGAGAGAATGAACGCCTTCCTCTTGATAGAAGTGTCAAAGAATCAGTGAGTGTAGTTTTTTTAAAAGATTTTATTTATTTATTTGACAAAGAGAGACACAGCGAGAGAAGGAACACAAGCAGGGGGAGTGGGAGAGGGAGAAGCAGGCTTCCCGTGGAGCAGGGAGCCCGATGCGGGGCTCGATCCCAGGACTCTGGGATCATGACCTGAGCTGAAGGCAGACACTTAACGACTGAGCCACCCGGGCACCCCTCCATGAGTGTATTTTAAAAGCACTTCAGGCCCCAAACTCCTTTTCCAGGAAATGGGCCAGGATCTCATTTTTCAAGTGAGCTGTCTGCCTTCCAGTCAACCTGCTCTACTCATTATTTTAAAAACACACTCAAAACTTGCCCACTCCGTGCCTCCATTTACCTCATTATCTCTGCAAGGAATGCCCCCATTTTGCCCCCTTGATCCTACAAGCCCATCTCACCCATAAATCTCCCCTCACAAGCCCCATCTCTTTCTTATGCCTGTTATGGTGTATACTGTTCAGTGGGCAATTAATTATTCTCTGTAACATCTCCCCTCTCCCCACCTTGATATTGGGCTTCAATCTCTTAGGATTTAATTTCTCAGGTGCAAACACTTCATCTCCTTAGTTCCCTAGCTGAGTCTTTATCATAAGCACCATCTATTGGGTACTTCCCATGGGTCCAACATAGCACTTGGTCTTCTGCCAACACTAACTCACCTATTCTGGACTATTCTGGATGACCAGCTGGAAAGACAAGGATTAGTATCTCATTCTGCTGATAGGAAATGATGGAGGTTACCCACAGGTAAGCTCACCCAACCAAGTTCACATAAGCTCAGAAGCCACACACTTAGAACTCGGGCTCATTTCTCTGTATTCCAAAGCCTGACCACTTACCGCTTTGCAGACCCACCTCTTACGTCTGTCTGATCGCCTTCCATCGTCTCACTAAGGACAATCAAAGAGGACTGTCCGTTCGATTTTATTCTTTCTACCTGGATTTATTTGATTTCAATTTCTTTACCTGGAGCCTGCGCACAATGCCAGGCATAAACCTAGCACAATGCAAGTTCTTAGGGATAAAGAAAAGTGCATCCAGTTCATTTTTTTTTTTGGTTTTATGGAGAAGGATATTCAGTTCTGAGGATGCTAGCACATGTTATGAAGACCTTGGAATTAATCACTGGGTCTTCTGGTTTTTGAGTTGCCTTTATTTTATTTTATTTTATTTTATTTTTAAAAAAGATTTTATTTATTTATTTGAGAGAGAGCACAAGCAGGAGAAGGGGCTGAGGGAGAGGGAGAAGCAGGCTCCCTGCTCAGGGAGGGGCAGGGCTCAATCCCAGGACCCTGGGACCATAACCTGAGCCAAAGGCAGAGGCTTAACCGACTGAGCCACCCAGGCGCCCCTTGAGTTGCCTTTATCACTCAGTCCAAACCCTTCCCAACTACATTTTCTCACTCCTCAAAGACAAACGTCATGTTCTAGACATTCTTTAGCCTTCAGCTTTTCAGAGAAGGTCTTATAACCTCCCTGATCCACTACCCTCTCTCCCCTTCAAGACTAGATCTGTGCCCCCATAATGCCCTGCTATGGGTTGAATTACATCCCCTAAAAAGATATGTTGAAGTCCTAAGCCCGGATGCCTATGCATGGGACCTGATCTGGAAATAGGGTCTTCGCAGATGTAACCAAGTTCAGATGAGGCCCTAAGGAGGGCCCCAATCCAATACGACTGATGTCCTTATAAAAGAGACAACATGGAGGACATTAAGAGAAGGAAGGGAAAAATGGGCGGGGGGAATTGGAGGGAGAGATGAACCATGAGAGACTATGGACCTGAGAAAC
Source organism: Phoca vitulina (assembly GCF_004348235.1). NCBI lineage: Eukaryota > Metazoa > Chordata > Mammalia > Carnivora > Phocidae > Phoca > Phoca vitulina. The sequence continues at coordinate 4,478,830 of NW_022589749.1, read as the reverse complement.
AAACAGGGTTTTAGAGGGGAGGGGGGAGGGGGGATTGGTTAGCCCGGTGATGGGTATTAAGGAGGGCACGTACTGCGTGGAGCACTGGGTGTTATACGAAAACAATGGATCGTGGATCACTACATCAAAAACTAATGATGTATTGTATGGTGACTAACATAATAAAAATAAATAAATAAATAAATAAATAAATAAATAAATAAATAAATAAAAGAGACAACAGGTAGAACGTCATGTGACCACAGAGGCAGGGCTTGAAGTGATACAGCCAAGGATGCTCCGCCATCTCCAGAAGCTAGAACGTTAAGGAAAGAATCCAGGAAGAGTCCATGCTTTGGACAGAGGCTGGCCCTACCTTGATTTTTGCCTCCAGAACTTCGAGAGAATACATTTCTGTTGTTTTAAGCCCCCCAGTTTTAGGCACTTTGTTGCAATAGCCCCAGGAAATGAATACACAGCCTGACCTACAGTATTTCTATAATGGCCATCAGCCAGGGAGGTGTCAACCCTATGAGAGCGTCAACCCAGTCTCGCCTGCTGCCATACCCTCCGGAGCACAGAGTAGGTCCTCAATAAATAGTCCTTGCATGCATACGTGAATGGAGGCTCCTTCACTCCGTGTTAGTCTAGCGTTATCAAGACCTATCACTGCTTATGTCATCCCCAGAGCCACACAGCATGGCAGGACCCTCCTACTGGACTCCTCTCTCACGGGGACACGCAGTCCGGACTCTGAATTCAGAAGGGCCTGGAGACTTGAGTCTGGCCCATCTCACTGTCTTACTCCCACTGCTAGTAGGTGCCCTGAGGATCATCTTGGGCCGGCCCTGGAGCTTCTCACTTCTTCCCCGAGCAATTAACTAATGGCTGGTTGGAGGTAATTAGAGTCCTATCTGAATACAACAGCCAAGCCTTCTTCGGAAGTTTGAAGACAAAGATTGCCTACAATGCACAGGCCTCAAAACCAGGGAAATAAATCTAAAAGCTCCATGTATTGAATCAAACTCCCTGCCTCGAATTGAAGAATGGACAGGTCCCTGTTACAGCCTCCCGGCATTCTTATGGTAAGAACCGTATTCAGCCGCTAACCTTTCTCCTAAATTGTTCGTCCAAGTTAGACCATTATTATAATGAAATACCTCGCCCGGGAATGTTCTTGGTTTCAGCTAAAAGGTTTTCTCTCTCTCTGACTCGGCGCTCACAGGCGCGGCCTTAATTTGGGGGAACTTCCCCCTCGGCTGTCTTGAAAGGACTTTGACAGGTCTCTTTATATTTTATTTGATTTGCTTCATTTCGGCCTGTGGGTCAGCATGCCCCAATCCTAATGATGACGAAAACTGTAAAAGATGGAGCAGCCCCAAGAAAGGATTAAGGAAAGAGAGCCATCACTTTAGTGAGGGAGAAATGGGAGCAAAGCCTCGGGTTCTAGAAGGTTCTGCGTCCTTCCGCCTTCTGGGAGACAGAGAGCGCTGAAGGGAAGAGGTCAGACCCGGATGTTTGCAGCCTCTGGCCCCTCTGGGGCTCCCTGGTTGAACTGTGAATTCTAATGGCCAATGCACGGGGCTGTCTCAGGAGGGGCTGACTTTAAGAGAAGTGGCAAAGTTCAGTACTCAGTTCTGAAATGCTCAGAGCTCACACTTAAGGCAGACTGGGTGGTTGGGGGCCTTGTCAAGGCTTGAGGAATAAAGTGCTGTCATGCCAGTTGGCCGTTCGAGATCCTCTTAATGCCACAACCGCATCTTCCTCTCTTCCGGTATACTTCCCAGAGGTCTCAAACTGAAGGTCCCAGGGCCAAATCCGGCCCCCCAATGTGTTTAGTCTAACCAGTGTTTGTTGGTTTTGTACTTAATGCTTTTTGTTAGTGAGTAGTGAAAAATAAAGAAAAAATGGGAAATTTCACGTTAAACTGCTCAGTTCCTTTTAAAAAAAGTCAGACAATCTGGCCCACTAGACTGGTATTTCCTGCCCCCTGTTAGGTGGGGAATGCCCACCCTTGGCCACTCACTTTTCTGACATGCCTAGCTCTGGGACCACCTCACCGCCACCACCACTGGTCAGTACTGCCCTCCTACTTATTCCACAGTAATAAATCAAAGTCACCCTTTGCACAGAGATTCTCCTCCACTCCCAGACAGGGAAAAAAACCAAAAACAAAAACAAACCTCCTCGTCCTACTGTAGGTTTGTGTTTCATCTGCCTAACTCATTTGAGTAAAACAGATCCTTCTGTCTGGGTTACCTGAATAACTCCATTCATTTTTTATGACTTAACACAGATGTCACTTCCTCTGTGGTGCCTTCCCTGATTGCTCCCCCCTCCTGCCCCTTCTTTTGCTGCTGTCATTGACAGTCTGCTTCCTCCATCCAGACTCTTCCTACCCTGCATTGAAATGTCTGTTTCTTCTCCGTCTCCCCTGCTGGGCACCAGCTCTGGGCAGGGAGAGGCTGTGTCTGAGCTCTGCAGACTCAGCATGGAGTTTGGAGGCTGGCACCTAGCAGGGTCTCAAAGTGCTTGCAGAAGACACAGAGAAAGGAAGAAAGGGCTCCGTCTCTCAGGACAGTCAGAATGCCGACAGCGGGAATGCATAATAATAATAGACACAATAGTAGTAGCACCTAATGCCTATTGGCCGGGTTTGGTATGTGCATCTTTTACAAGTTAATTCATTTAGACTCAGTTTAGGTCTTCTGGGAAGGAGACAACCAGATGGAATCAGTCACGAGATTTATCTGGGGATGCCTGCAAAGGATCCAGGGGGCAGGGAGCAGGAGGAGAACATTCGGATTGCAGCGCAGGGTCCTCTTGGGAAAGCTCTACAACCTCTGCTATGCTCAGTGATCAGTTGCGGGCAGCCCTGGGTCAGTGTGAACACCGTGCAGGAACCCGGGGTGGGTCAGCAGGAGACTGCCAGTGGCCCAGCTGCCTTACCGCGGTACCGATTTAATATTCACACTAACTCCTGGGGAGCCACTGATATTATTGCTGTGTTCCAGAGGGGGAAACTGAGCCTCCAGCCTCAGCTAACTGGGGCAACGTGGCGCAAGGTCTCACACACACCCAGGCGCGCGCGCACGCACGGCTCTGAAAGATGGAAGCAGATATCACTACCAGATCAGGCTGGCTCCCGAGCGCGCGTGGAGCCGCTCTGCTCCAGAATCCCAGCAAGGCTGGGAGAAAGACAGTGATGACTTAGAGTGGCTTAATAACTAACTGTGTGTGTGTGTGCACGCCTTTGAAGCATTGCATCTTTGCGCTCCTTTAACCCTTCAGCCAGCCCCTGTGTGAAGACGCCCTCATTCTCCCATTTCACAGAGGAGGAGACTGAGGCACAGAGAGGGGAAGACGCTTACCCAAGGCCACAGCTTGGAAGTGGCAGGGTAGCGATGCAAGCTCCGAGAGGTCCTACTCTTAAGGGCTCTGTCCACTTCGGCAAAGCAAATAAAAGGAATGTTTGACACACAGATTGTGTGAACAACAGCATCCCTGCAAAATGTTACTGTTTTTATGGGTCTGCAAACTACAGATGTTCCAAAGCAGCGGCTTGGTAAAGACGCAAGTCCCCAGGGCAGTCCCTGGCCAAGGATGGCAAGCCCGGCGTGGGTGCGGGGGGGGGGGGGGCAGGTGCCAGTCCGCGGGCAGGTGGCTGGGGCCGGCTCCGGGACCGGCGGGCGGGGGGTGCCGAGCGCCCTGCGTGCGAAGGCGAGGCCGCGCCCCCGCGCCCCAGCTCGCGCCGTGCCTGCCGCCGCCACCCGCCCGGCCGGCCACGCAGCGGCCTCCGCAGACTCGGCGGCGCCAGCGCACCTGCAATAAGGCCCCGCTGCCGCCGCCTCGCGCCCAAGGCCGCCCGCCCGCGCGCCGCTGATAAGACGCGGGGAGGGGGCGCGGGGAAGGGGCGGGGCCGGGGCCCCCGCGGCTCCCCTGTGCCGGCCCTGTCGCCAGATCGCGCTCCAGCCTGTCGCGCCCCGAGGGCTCTGCCCGCAGCCGAGTCTTTCTCTCGTCTGTGCCCCAACCCCGCGGCGTGGGCGCGCGCGCGCGTGTGCCCCTGTCCCTTCCTCCCTCCTATCTCTTTCTCTGGTCACTCCCAGCCCTTTCTGTCCACGCTCCCCTCTCTGCCTCTCACCATCTGATTCTCTCCATCTCTCTTTTTTTCTCGGGCTCCTTTTTGGTTTCTCTCTCAGCACGGTGAGTCACTCTGTGTCCCTATCTGTGTGCGTGTGTCTCTCTCCATCGCACCGTTGCCTGCCCGCCTGCTGGAGCTGGGTCCTCAGAGCCAGCTGGAGCCGGAACAGCTGGACCCCTGCAGCGGGCTCAGCAGGTGTCCTGACCTCCGTGGGCAGGGCTGTACTCACCTGGGCGCCTTTCATCTGAGGCTCTCTGCGCACTTCACAAACAGTCATTAAGGCCCGCCTGGGGCCAGGTCAGGGAATATCAGAGCCCGGGCTGGTCGGTTATCTTCATTATTAATATGCACCCCCTCTCCCTTAAATGAGTTTAGTGCTGGAGACAGGATCCCCGCTGACGTCCAAGAGATTAAGGTCTCTCAGGGTTGAACAGGCCAAAGATGACCAACTGATAGAGCAGGTACAGGGCTCTCTGCAGCTTCCTCCCTGCCCTGTGGGCCTCTGCCAGGAGCTTCAGAGCTGCTTGCCACTTTGACAGTGCTCCTGGGGTCCAGCGAGGAGGCTGGATTTCTCAGAATGGGTCCGGCCCCAGAGGTCTACCATGGAGGGACTCTTGCCTCCCAGAAGAGGCGAGCAGGGATGCCCATGGGACCACAGCTTCTTTGCCCTTAGCTAAATCCAAAGTGGCAGAGAGAAGACCAGTGACGTAGGTTTTATTTCTGCATTCATGTTTCTGATCAAGGGGTGCATTCAGATACTACGTGCAGATAAACAGCGAGGGGCCCAAGCAAGCATGGGCAACTCAGGAACTGGATCCAGGGCAAAGCCCCTGTGCGGAGAAGGCGATGCCGAAAGTATATTCAGTGGGCAACAGAAACTACTGCAGCAAAGCAATTCAGGTCCAACCAACTTCTTCCTCCCTCCCCGCCCCGACTCCCAAAAAAACGATATTTCTGGTACCTGTTCTGCTGGCAACAGCCACAACTGAGGCCTGTTGTTTAAGTGCACACCTCCAGTAAGTCTCCAGGAAGTAAAGAGAGTGTTCTTTGGAGCCTCCGGATGGTGTGAATGGGGAGCAAAGGGACACTGGTAGAATGTCGTGGCCAACTGAGGACCTTCTACCAACTTTCTAGCAGCTCAGCCTCCAGTATCCTAAGTTACTGCTCGAATACTGTCCCTGAGAGGCCTTCACTGTGTGACCTCAGGCAAGTCGCTTGCCCTTTCTGGGCCTTATCTCTCAAATAAGATCGAAAGATTTCTTTGGCTCCTTCAAGTCTCTGGCCAGGTAGTATGTACATCCTGGCCTCATACACATTTCCCCTAGGAGGGACCTGAAGTTAAGTGTTTCTTCCAGGGTGGCAGGCCAGACTCCCTGTCCCAAATCCCTGTTTGGTTTTGTGTCTATTTTTTAGCTAGGGGAGGGGATCTTCCTCCTCCTCTTCTCCTCCTCCTCCTTCTCTGCTGAAATACCATATTTTATTTTAAAAACTCATGCTAGGATATATTCTCAACGTGAAAAGATTCTTGCAGGCGGCTATAATTTCACCGTGGTAGCAAAGACTACAGTCTCCTGGTGAGGAGCTGAAAGGTTGAAAGATTTTTTTAGGAATTGTTTTCTTATCATTCCCAGATATTTAAAAGGATTTTTTACCAGCACCACTCACGTTGACTGCCACCGAAAAGAAGTTGACCCTTTCTGCACCGCAGTAGTTCAGCGAATAACAAAATAAAGCGAAGTGTTAATTGCAGAATCCAGCGGCTGGGTGTAAAATTCTATCAACATTTCTGTCCGCTTGAACATTTTTATAATACGTTCTACGGACAGAAGTATGGAATGTCTACCAGTGCCCCTCATGTTCTTGTGTATCAACTGAAGTCCGTGTTGCTAAAGATCAGGATCTCACTAATAACTACATTACATGAGGAATCTGGGTGTTCAGTGGCTCTTTTTTTTGAGGACGAAAGAGATGCCGCCTGCCTGGCGTCCCAAAGCTAGCCTAGAGGAGCCGCAGAAGGGGCCTGGGGATGGAGAAATCTGGAATCTGATTACACGTGGGTCACTGAGTCATGCTCTGACCTTAGGTAAGTAGGTTTACACTCGGTGTCCTGTTTTTCCATCTGTGAGATGGGAATGATAATGCAGGGCTGTTGGGACAAGCAAGCAGATAACTTTCAGACAGCCCTTTGAGCTTCTTGGAAATAGCATGCAAGATATGATTAGGCGCCACGGAGCCGCAGGGAAGCGTGCCCGGTGGCGACTGGAATGATCCGAGCTCACTCCGGGCAGACGTGGTCATCGGGCTATAAACAGAGCCTGTCAGTTCTTTCACCTGGTATTGTTCATCTGTCTCCCCCTTCCTTCTCTCGCCCCATGCCATTCACCCCACCCCCAACTCCTCCCAGCACACACTGCTTCTGGAAGCTCCTCTGATCATACCTGCACATTCTTGCTCATGTCATCCCCCACACCAAGCCTGAAATGCCCTCTCCTCCTGAAACCTACTGCCCTCAGTCCAGTCCTTTCTCACAGTAATGATGTCAATGAGCACCAGTACTCACAACTGGGGCAGCCTCTGGATTATGTGATAGGGCCCTGTGCTAAGTGCCGTCAAATCACTCAATCCTTACTCTTACGATCCCCCCTTCGACAGAGATGTCTAAGAGCTACCAACTCCAAAAACCTTATTCTATTAAGACACGACTCCTGATAGGGGATTTGCAGACACATTGTCGTGGGGCCCTTGCCAGGCAAGAGAGGACTTCCTGTCCTCCCTCCACAGATGGCCCCCCTTTCCGTCTTCTTCACACTGTGACCCTTCCCATATACGCCAGTACATTTTCTTTGACTTTGTCAAGAAGCTGTTCGGTCAGTGTCCCTCGTCCTCCTAGGGTGCAGAGACACCTACAAGGCATGTCTTAGTCAGGGTAGACCAGCTGCTGCAACAAACAAGTCTCTCAAGACTCAGTGGTTTATCGTAATAAAAGTTTGATTCTCTTTAACACTAAAGACAAGGAAAAGCAGCAGGGGGCTCTGTTCCACAGTCCTTCAGAGATCCCAGCTCCCTCCATTTGGTAGCTCTGCCCTTCCCTGTGCCCCTAGAGTTCTTCTTCATTTGGCAGGTGGATGGGAAAGGAGCACAAAGGATGGTGTGGGAGGTTTTTCGGGGTCAGGCCTGCAAGTTGAGTGTATCACTAATGCCCACCAGCGAATGGCTATCAACTTCGTCCGTCACATGGTCTTATCCAACTCCTGGACACACAGGGAAACGTAGCACAGCTTGAGCCCAAAATGTTGATGAACATAGAGCAGGTTCTGCTACAAAGCATCAGGAATACATAGATGGAGCAAAGAGATGTGTTTCTGCTGGAACAAGGACCAACTTCAAGGGTAAGCGTTTTCAGAGCTGTGCACCTCACGCCTGGCCCTAAGTAACCTCTCTGCAGCACACCAGCTGGAATTTCCAGATCCTTGAATAAAAATAAAAATATCTGCCCTGGAAGTCTTTACTCCCTGCTAGTGGATTTCCTTTGAGCAACAATAGCAAGACCACTTCCAAGTTTAGAACCTATCAATGACTCCCTAAGAAAAAAATATCCTCCCAGTGTGTTATGCCTACACGTTGGGACATGGCCTGTTCACCTCCCTAACCTCACTTCCAGTTCCACCACAGTGGAACTTCACCAGCCATGGGGCTGCATGTCGTTTCCTGAACACACTTCAGTTACCTTCCACTTCCTCCATTCTGGAGGACCCCAGGGTTTTTTCATCCTCATGGGTGCCCTAAGATGATAAGTGAGTGAATGAACGCCTTACTTGGACCAACAAGCAGTCAACAGTCTATCTTCCAAGAATATGACTAATCTAATGGTGGATCTGAAATTAAATACCAATCTTCAATAATATGGGGGTTCGGGACACCAACGCCCCCACACGGTTGAAAATAACTTTTGACTCCCCAGAAACTGAACTGTGAATACAGCCTACTACTGACCAGTAGCTTTACCAGTAACATAAACAGTTCACACGTATTTTGTATGTTATCCGTATGCTATACTGCATTCTTTCAATAAAGTAAGCTAGAGTAAAGAAGATACTAAGAAAATCATAAGGAAGAGAAAATACATTTACAGTCTTGTACTGTATTTATAAAACAAGTGGACCCGTGTCGTGCAAACCCGTGCAGTTCAAACCCATGTTGTTTGAGAGTCAACTGCATGTTTAGAGCAATGTGCTTTCTGCATTTTATATTCCATTTTTAACCTACTTTTTGGTAGCCCTGCCTTTATCTGGGACACTCTATGTTCTCTTATTCTCCACGTCCCAGTTCTGTAATAACTTCAGAAATAAAATCAATTACACCCGTGAGTCAAATCTTGCAGAGATCTCTGTGTTTCTCGTGTTCTTTGGGGAAGAAACACTGACGTAATGAACAAAATTATTCAGTGTCTCTGCCTTCAATTCAAATCAAGTCAGTCAACATTTACTGAGCACCTACAAGCGCTCAGGCACTGTTGACCCATCCAGAAATATCTAACTTTGAAGAGGAAAGGAAAGGGCATTACTTAATTTAAACTGATCAATGTCAAATGCCCTTCCAAGCCCCCACAGGGAAATCATCGTGGTTGGAAACTTCCCTGAACCCTCATCATCCCAATGAATGTTGTCTATCCCTGACCTACAGGTTGGACAAGTCCTGAAGAAAAATAGATAGATGCTGATGTATTAAAAATGAAGAACTCAGCTTAAAGGACAGCTTCCTGATCAGATATATTAAAATTAATTTAAAAAAATATTTAATATACATTCTTCTCATGAAAATAACATAAGAATTTGGGAAATACAGAAATGTGCAAAGACGAAATTAAGTCACCAATCAGAGAACCACTGACACAAAATTTATCCACCTTTACACTTTTTCCTGGTGTGTGTGTATGTGTGTGGGGGGGTGGTGTATGATTTTTGGCAAAAGTGATATGCACTGCAGAGTCTTTTAGAATATTTTTTTAGTTTAATATTTCTATTTCCTCCTATTCCTTGAGGCCATGGTTTTAATCACTATATATAATTGTCCCTTATATATAGCATGACCACGTTTTCTGTAAGAATCTACTGCTGAAGAGCTAATTTCCTTTTTCTCTATCATGTTGTTATGATCATGTTCCTATATACATCTTGGTGACATCTCTGACTACCTGTATTTCCCACCAACTCAATAATTGTCACTATAAATTATTTTTTCTCCTCTAATAGGCAAAACACAGTCGCCTGTTGTTTTAATTTCCACTGATTTCATTATAATGCTGTCAAATAGCTTCCTATAGCTTAATTCACCCTTTAGAGTTCTTCCTTGGAAATGGATTGTGCATCTTCCCAGCCTGTTCTGTCCTATGTATACATTTATCTTCTTATTAATTTATTATCTTCTTATTAATAAATGTTCCAGAGTAAAACCAACAATCATTTTACTTTCATTATGTATGCATTTTCTTCTAGAGTTCACTTCCTTTGGATTTGTACAGGGTTTTGGGGTTCTCTTTTTTATTTGGTTTAATTATCACTTGTAGCTTTGCCTTTCCTTTTATGACTAAAAAGGGCTCCTCCACACAGGGTTCAGATAAAAGTTCATCGATGTCTCTTTCTAATGCTTTTATAGTCTCACTGTTTACAAGTGACTCTTAATCTACTTGCATTAACTTTGCCACATGGCGTAAGGTTAAGAGTTTGACTTTGTTTTGTCCAAGAGTTCATCATGTGTCATAGTGTCATGCTTCACCTAATATAATTTCTCCATTGATCTGAACTCCCACATTTATCATGGATTATATCCTTATCTATGCTTGGAAGTATTAATGGGATTTTATATTGAATTCCATGTATCTAGATGTCTATTTTGCATTAGGTCCATATTGCTTGAGTCCATATAGCTTGGCAATATGCTTTAAATTTGGTAGTGTAATTCCTCTCTTACTTTTCAGATGAAAATGTATGGCTACTCTCACTTAATTTTAACTCGAACATCATTTTCACCTAATTTTAAGGAGTTCCTTTAAAAGACCTTTTTGGAATTTCACTAGGTTTATTTTAAAAACCAGAGAAGGTTTTGGTTCATTTTTAAACTCTCTCTCTCAAAGCTTTCCTTTGATTCAATCAGCTCATCTGCAAATAAATATGTCTTTATCCCTCTCTTTCTAGTTTATCTTTATCTCATCTGCTTTTTCTCCCCCTGCTTTATTGCATTGGCTAGAACTTCTTAAAAATTATTAAATTAAGGGTTGTCATAGGACTTCTTGTTCCTGACTTTAATGGGAAGTCCTCCACTATGAATGATGTTGCTAGCGATCTGAAAAAGATAATCATCACTATGTGAGAGGAACATACATCTAGTTTAATGAAGGCTTGGTTATTGTTCTTGTTTTAAATCACATAGATCTTGAGTTTATCAAATACTTTTTTGATCTACATCAAAATAGTCCTGCTGAATCATCTTCTATTTCGGATATAGACCCTACATCACCATAGTGGTTATTCTTCTACTGTAGGATTTTGTACTGTGCTCTAGAGAGCCCTGGGGGGTGGGGGGCATGATGCCCCTCAGGGGATATGTGAGAGTGGGCTTAGGGGAAGGAGGAGAGGAAGAAGAAGGGGATATGGGGATTTAGAGAGAGACCCAGAAGGGGCTGCCCGTATACCATCTTTGCTGCCACAAATTAAGACCTCACAAATGATTTTATGTGAACAAAGCTTATTAAACAAACAAACAAAAACCATCACTTTTACATATCACATGCCTCTGCATAAATGTTTCTTTGTTTACTAGGTTCTCATTTATATTCATAAGTGGGTGTGGCCTGTAAGTTCTCTTTTTAGTGCTGAATTGGCTTACTCTCTCCCATTAACTCGTGGGAAAGTGTTAGAATGACCAACTTGTCCTGGTTTGCTGAGATTCTCCAGGTTTTAGTACTGAAAGTCTCATCTCCCAGGAAACCACTCAGACCTTGGCAGGGCATAGAGGGTGATAATTTGTTATCTCTTGAGCATGGAGTATGACTCACTGATAAAGTTTTGACCTAGGATTTTGTTTTTTAGAGGTGGCATGTTGACAACTTTGCAAATGTTTTCCCTGGTTTTTATACATATATAGAGATATATACACACATAAAGACACACATTAATTTTTCAGTAAACTCATTAATATTTCCCTAGAACATCTTCCATGTCACTGAGATTTTTCCAAGTGATTAATATAGAACAGGGTTTCTTAACTGGGGGGAGGGGGGAGTTATTTTGCCCTTAGGGGACATTTTGCAATTTCTGGAGACATTTTTCGTTGTCATAACTTGGGGGGAGATGGGGCGCCTGGGTGGCTCAGTCAGTTACGCATCTGCCTTCAGCTTGGGTTATCATCTCAGGGTCCTGGGGTTGAACACCACATCAGGCTCTCTGCTCAGCAGGGAGTCTGCTTCTCCCTTTCCCTCTGTCCCTCCCCTTGCTTGTGTTTTCTCTATCTCTCTCAAATAAATAAATAAAATCTTAAAAAAAAAAAAACTTGGGGGAGAGGTGTTACTGGTATCTAATGGATAGAGACCAGGACCATTGCTCAGCATCCTACAATGCACAGGACAGCCTCCCACCACAAAGAATTCTCCAGCCCACATGTCAATAGTGCTGAGGTTGAGAAATCATGATCTAGAGTTACATATAGCACTCTCTTATAACTTTAAATATCCCCTTCCTAACTTCATATCCTGCTTTTCATTGCAGACTTGGAATATTTATGTTTCCTCATGTTTTTTTCTCCTTTAAACTTCTCAAGATCTTGCCCTTTTAAAATGTGTTTGATCGCTTCTCAGCCATTTGGCTAAGATCAAGTGTAAAATATGCTTGTTTGTTTCTCAAAGAACAGCCTCTTACGTGTACTTATCAAATTGTGGTCATTTTCAGTCCTCACTTTCTGATTTCGTATCAACCCCTTCTTTTCTTCTGCATTTGCTCGGTTTGTTTTGATGTTCTTTTTCTAACTGCTTTCATTGAAAGCTATTAAGTGTGAATCAACAAGACCCATTTACAGCTGACATTCAGTGACACACACTGTGGTTTCACATTATTTCAACCATCAAAGTCATGCCAAGTAGAGGGGAAGAGTGGTCGAAATATACATCACAATCTGCTCTCCAGCAGAAGTCTTGGCTCCAACAGCTGGATCAATTCAACTCACTGGGTTTTAATTAAGCCCGCTAATGTCCATGGTTACAAAATGAGATTTTTTTCTTTCAAAAATAGACAGAGCTTGAGATTTAAGAGAAAGAAATAGATTCAAAAGGAGACACAAGGTATGCAGGCTATCAAGCAAGTGGACGATGAAAGGAGCAAGGTAAAGTTAAACAAATGGGCACAGCTGGAGGACGGATATGCCCCTAAAAAAGCGTCAAGAGTGGATGGAAATAATGGTGGTCATGCAAAGCTGGTGGGAGGGAAGGCAGAGCAACAAGGAGCAGGACCAGGATTCGAAGAGAAGGCCATGGATAATAATGACTATCCTCTCTGCCCTACAAGATACCATCGTTCCTCTTTGGTAGATAAGGACGTGGGGGAGGTATGGAAAGGGCAGATGACTTGCCCCAAGTCATAGGGCTTCAAGAGACAAACCCACATGTTTTTCTGACTCCAGAAACCAGCATCTTTTCCCCTACACCACGTTTCCTTGCAAATTACCCCTCGCAGGTAAGAACTAGTCCAAGAATCTCACTACAAAGCAGTTTCTCCAACGTCCTCTGCTTCACACACTTCCGCCTGAAGGAAAACACCCAAAACTGAGAACCAGCTAAGCTGGGAAAAGTCCACATGCAGGACATAAATCTCCAGTTTACAAGAGCAAGGAAAATCCCCCTTGGGAAGGTTCTGGAGACGACTCAAAAAGACAAAGTCTGGGAATTTAGAAAGAAAAGCTAAAATGGGTCTGACAATGATCTCCAGGAGTTGTCACATCCTGGGGGCACCCACATCCATGGAGATTGATGGCAAGCAGGCTTATAATTTGATCATGTGATGGCTGCCAAATGCCCAGTGGGGCAGTGAGGGTACAGAGAGGGAGAAACGCTCCTTCTACGTGGTTTCTGTCTCCAGGATTTTGTAGCTTTGCCTCTGCTTAGGTTTGCCTGGGAAAACTCATTCATTCCATACACCAAAGTTGACTGACCCAGATGTCCGGGCTCTGCAGACCGTAAAGAGGCAGGGTGTCTGCAGAGAACTCACCATCAGGTAGAGGACACGTATTTGTGAACAAATGACCCCAACAATGTTCTCCACAAATAGGGTGCCGCTGCCAAAGAAAAGCAGGGATCAGATGGGAGGGGAGATGTTCCTTGATCAAGCTTAAAATACTCATCCCTTTCTATATTGGAATTTTATTGAGCCGTGAGAAAGAAGGACAGCCTGCCACTCTGACAACATGGACGGACCTTGAGGATGTTGTGCTAAGTGAAATAAGCCAGGCAGAGAAAGACAAATACTGCGTGGTATCACTTATATGTGGAATCTTTAAAAAAAAAAGAAAAAAAAAAAAAAGGTCAAACTCACAGAAGACAGAGTAGAATGGGGGTTGCCAGGGGCTGGGGTGGGGAGAACATAGAGGGGGAGAGGTTGGTAAAAAGCTACAAGCTTTCAGCTCTAAGAAGAATAAGGTCTGAAGATCTATTGCAAAACATGGTGACTACAGTTGATAACACTGTATTGTACAGCTGAAATTTGCTCAGAGAGTGGAATGTTTATGTTCTCACCAAAAAGCAAAGATAACTATATGAGATGCTGGATGTGTTAATCAGCTAGTTGAGGGAACCTTTCTCTAATGTACACAAATATCGTCAAATCTCCACGATGTATGCTTCACATACCTTACAATTTTATTTAATTATACCTCAATAAAGCTAATGTTGTAAAAAATTAGAAACAAGATGTATAAATTAAAAACCATCTTGTAAAAACACAGAAATGTCCATCTAGCGAATGTCCAACCATGGGGTTGTATTGATTAATATTTTATAAAATATTCCATGTCATCATTCATATGCATTATATGAATTAATGAAATAATTCTTACCATCATATCATTATAATTGTTGTCATTACTAATATGATATATACATTAACATAACTAAATATAATGTTATTAATATTTAATATGGATTTTTGTTATTTAATATTAATATTCTTGTCGGTCTTTATTCTTTGGGAATGGCAGCTCCTTACACAATAAATACCACACAGTAACGTTACAGAAATGCCCACACTCTATCCTTTGTTTTGCAGGTGGTGGGAAACGCCTCACAGGGGTTAAGACCATGGACTCAAGTCAGATATACAAATTCTGTGACCTTGGGCAAGTTATGTAAACTTTTGTACCTTCATTTCCTTACCGGTCGATTGGGTCTGAAATGTTACCAACTGTATAGAGTTGTTACGGAGTATAATTAGGTTAATTATATATAACATTTCCATGGCATGACGCACAGTAAAGTACGGTACACATATTTGCTATCATCACTTGATAGCTTCTTCATCTACAGATATTCCCTGTGACTCAGCTCTGCAGCCCCGTGAGCCCATCTGCTTCCATTTTCCCAGTGGCTCCAACTGGAGAGGTTACTGGTGATTCTGGCTTCAAGAAAAGTAAGAGAGTGAATCCTCATTTTTTTTTTTTCTTTCTGCTGTGAGAACTCAGAGACAAGATCCTCCTAGCCCAGACCCTGCATACTAATATTACTGGACTCAGACAAGACCCATCGGTTGTTTTAAAAGTGGGTGGAGAGGGGCACCTGGGTGGCTCAGTTGGTTGAGCGCCTGACTCTTGGTTTCACCTAGGGTCATTATCTCAGGGTGGTGGGATCCAGCCCAGTGCTGGGCTCTGCTCTCAGCAGGAAGTCAGCTTCTCTCTCTCTCCTCCTCCCTCTGCCCCTCCTCCTGCTCATGCTCTCTCTCTCTCTCTAAAATAAATAAATCAGTCTTTTAAAAAAAAAAATTAAAAATAAATAAACAAGTAAAAGTGGGTGGAGAACTTTCCTTAGGAAAAACATAGTTCTCTCTATTCAGTGTTTTCTTTTTTTTTTAATTTTTTATTGTTATGTTAATCACCATACATTACATCATTAGTTTTTTTTTTTTTTTTTAAAGATTTTATTTATTTATTTGAGAGAGAGAAAGCATGAGAGAGGGGAGGGTCAGAGGGAGAAGCAGACTCCCTGCCGAGCAGGGAGCCCGATGCGGGACTCGATCCTGGGACTCCAGGATCATGACCTGAGCCGAAGGCAGTCGCTTAACCAACTGAGCCACCCAGGCGCCCACATCATTAGTTTTTGATGTAGTGTTCCATGAGTCATTGTTTGTGCATAACACCCAGTGCTCCATGCAGAACGTGCCCTCTTTAATACCCATCACCAGGCTAACCCGTCCTCCCACCCCCCTCCCCTCTAGAACCCGCAGTTTGTTTTTCAGAGTCCATCGTCTCTCATGGTTTTCTTGTTGGACAGTCTATATTTATTTATTCTTTCATTCAACAAATATTTTTGGAGCCTCTACTAGGTGCCAGGCACTGTGCTAGTACCGAGGTGTGGCAGTGAATAAGACAGTATGAGTTTGTCCTTATAAATATATAATTATATACTATATATAATTATATATATAATAATAATCCTCTCTCTCTATATATATGTGTTATATAATATAAAAGCTTATAATCCAATAGGAAGAGAGACATTGTTAAAATAGCTTTTATTCTAGTGAAGAAATAAAGAAAACAACCTATTTGAACAGCCCAGCCTCTCTGCAGAATGTTTTTTGCTAGATGCAAAGAACATACAGATTTTTTTCACTTCAATCCAATTTAGCAGACATGAATTGTGCACCTACTATAGTGAAGGCCCCGTGCCAGGTGCTCTGAGGATACACTGATGAACAAGGGACCGCCCTCAGGAAGCCTCTATGCTCTGGCCTGATCAGGACCCAAAGAGGTCCATTTCTCAAAGTGCTCATGACCAGCACAGGGGACAGGATGGCTCAGTAGGTGGTGCCTGGGCCTGCTCTCAGGTCCCCTGAGTCCAAGCTGCCTGCAGCAGGCACCCCCTACTTGTCAGATTGGCCCAGGCCCTTAACTCACCTGAGACTCAGTTTCCCAATCTGTCAAACTGTGCATTAAGTAGCTCCGACCTCGTGGGGTTGTAGTTCAAGTTCAGTGAAGGGCTCTGTGCCAAGGGCCCAGCCGGGAGCCTGGTAAACACTCTCAAGTGATAGCTATTTTTTTTTCCTACTTACGGCTATTTCTGTTGTTTTTTTCAATAGTCAAAATGGCCTTGCTCTCTTATACTGCATTTTCCTCTTGCACTGATTGCTTTTGAGGCCACTTGCCGTGAGACAGGTCTTACCTGTCAATCTCGACATGGGCAAAAGGATTTTTTTAGGGCGACCAACTATCCCTGGTCCACAGGGCCTGGGGGATTTTCCAGTCTGCTGTACTTCCAGTGCTAAAACCAGGCCAGTCCCGGGCAAACCGGAAGAGCCGGTCCCTGTCCTGGGCCTTCATGGACAGGCACATGTAAAGTCTCTCTGTGTGTGCACAAGTGAGAGCCTCCGAAAACGAAAGCAACCCCTGGATGACACTCAGCTGGGTCTGGCACGCAGACGACAAGGTCCATGGGACAGAGCAGGGGCATGAGACCCGCTTCCATCCACCCTTGGTGGTGCCTGAGCCACCCAGGGCTTTCTGCCACTCGGCAGGTTTCTAAGCAGGAGGACTGGGAAGATTTTTACGGATCTGGGCCTCAGCTTCCAATTACATGGGGCAGCCCTGGCTGTGATCCCCAGGAGGATTTGGAAGTAACCGGGAAAGACAGACTAGCACGTCCGTAAGGGGTGGCCACATGATTGCCCTCCCCTTGTCCTGAGGGTTGGTCCTGGATTCAAATGTTGGCTTGGCTACTTTCTAGTGATACGGCTTTAGGAAAACTACCCACCCCTCGGAGCCTCAGTTTCCGCTTTTGAGGACTAAATAGATCATGTATGCCCCCTCCTTTTGGTGAGGGGAAGGGCACATAGACAGGACTTCATAAACGGTAGCCATGGGTAACAGCTGACGCTGTCGTAGAGACAGTCATGAAGAGCATGGACATGAGCACCTAATAGGAACACTGCTCTTTCTCACTCCTCATCCTTCAAGTAAGCCATTCAAAACAGCGACAAAAATCCCATACCAATGCCTCCAGGCGCAAGTTTAAAAAAAAAGATCCTCAGCTAGCATGCGTTAAAAACAACACAGAGATGAGATACAAAATCTTTTTTTTTTTTTCCAACTTTGGAGAACACAATTCTTCCAAATTCTCTTGGTTTAAATCTTCCCAAAGTATATTCAGAGAAAGTATGTCTTATTTTATGAAATCAAATCAGATAAAAGGAGGAGTTCAAGAGTTAAATAGGTTTGGGATATACTGAGCTAAACTAAATTCAGTGGACTTCTTTACTGCAGGACTTCTCAGATTTTACTACAAGGATAAACTTGGGGGCTCCCCCCAGAGGACGGAAGAACATGCTGCAGTCTCCCCACTTCCTTGGCCATGGTGCCCTTTGCTCATGGAGCTTGAACCAGTGGACTGGTGTTGGGTAGAACAGACTTGGAAAATCCCAATCTTGATGTTTCTATACACGTCCTAACTCCTCTCTCATCTCAGTCCACACCCCATCGCCTGACTTACTTTATTCTTGGTCTCTGGGTTTTTTTGCTTGGCCACCCAAGAGCTCTGACTCATTCGAACGCTCAACCTTTGCTCCTGGGTGAGTCTGTGTCCTCCCCACTGACCACCCGGAGTGCATGGCACCAGTGTCTAAACAACCATAGAGCTTTGTGTCTCATGCCTCCCTTCTGGGAAACTGGGCTCCTTTTTATCTACCAAGATGTGTCATTTCTCCTAGGAGAACACTGCTCTTTGAGGACGATGATAAACATGTTGATGACCATCATGAAGATAAAATAATAAACAGCTTAGCTTTACCGAGCACTTACCGTGTACCAGGCACTGTGTTTCATCACTAGGAAGTGGGGATGTTTAGTATCCCCATTTTCCAGATGAGAAACCTGAAGGAGGTTCTGTGACTTTCCCACAATCACCCATCAAGTAAGTCTTAGAACCTGTATTCCTAGGGACCACGGAAAATTGACTTATTCCAGAACCTATGTTTCCCGATACATGATGCAGAGATTCTCAAAAATACAAGTAATCAAAGATCTTAAATGAATTCACGCAGGCAGAATTACATCAAAATGATCATACACAGAGGTCCTGCAAGACCTCAGCTCCCTCCAAACACTAACTTAGGATGCCTCAAAACATAACATGTGAGTATCTCAAGCTCCACCAAATATGGCAGCCAATGGCCTGAGCCTTGGATGACCACCTCTACCTTCTCCTTCGCCTTGGCATTGGAAACCAAGGCATGCAGCCTCATACAAAATGCTAACAGGATTCACAAGTGCCTTGGCTTTTCTCCATCTCTGCTGTGGCATTCTTTTATTCCATCGGCACCTTGGTTTTGTTTTGTTTTGTTTTCTTTCTCATCTATATAATGGGGTAACTCAGGGAAGTGGACCCTATCTCATGGCCAAGAAGATACTTCCCTCACCTGGGCCTCTTGGGGGCTGAATCCTTCCACTAATTAATAACAGGCCCAGAATCACCTCCACTCACTCCCCCACCCCAGCCAGAGGAGATAAGACACTGCCCTACTTCCTGCATCAAACTGTCTCTTGTCAAGTCATTGGCGCCACCAGGGTGACTGGCGCCTGCCGCCACCTCCCACCCCATGAGGTGGCTGCTTATCATCTGAGGGTGAAGTGAAGTGATGCGTGTGTCCACACAAGGACCAATTGTATAGAGCACTTGCAGGATTGTAAAAGGTGCTGTATAAATCAATTATTAATACTAATCAGAGCATAATAACACCATGAGCAAGAGACAGGACGCCTGGAGACAGGCGCCACACCCTCCTTGACACCGTCCTCGGGAGCCAGGTATCTCACGAATTATGAAGAGATCTGAGGAGAGATGACCTGAGAGCAATAAGGATTAACCTCTTCTCCACGAATCCCACCTGGCCTTTCAAAAGCCTCCGCCTGAGGTAGGCAAGGTTCTAGAACTTCGGAACGGTAGGGTATTGAGAGCAAGGTTTTAGGGCAGTACTTTGTTCTAAGCTCTTCACTGAATCCCATCTGGACTGTAGTTTGTCCCATTGGACTCCACAGAAAATGGTTCCCACCAAGACATGTTTCTCATAAGCCAGCTTGCTACTCCCTGGCATTGGGATGGGCCATTCACAGGACCCCTGAGCTGGGTTTATTTCCTCAAGCCACTTCCTGTTCCCTTCTAGGATGCACCTGATGAGCTGGGGACAAAAGGAACCATCTATTCAGGTGATAGCTGTGATGAATTAACTTTGCGTCCCAAGACCCTGGTCTGGTTTGGTGACCCTCCTGAGAGTACTCACAGGTCCCCATGAGTGATGCAGAAGTTACACAAACAACACTTCCCTGAAAAAATTCATTTGGGCTCTTTTAGAAAGAAATAGTGTACATCTTATGAAACTCCTAGTGTTAGGGTGGCAAGTCAAAAACGGACAATGATGAATACTAACATCCTAAACACTGGGGATCCCTGTCCTAAGGAAAAAAAATTGATGATAAAAATGAATATGTGTCCAGCATGAACTGCCTGAGAATCCAAAGTACCAAGAAAGATGGTGTAGGAGGCAGGAAGACATCTTGGAGGAAATCAAATGGAGGGAAGCGGAGAGACATGGCACAGGGAGAGAGAGAGAGGCTTAGAGATGGGTGAGCAACAGAGGGTCTAGACAGTAGACAGCAGCCCCAAGAATACCTGAGTCATCTTTTTGGGGTGGTGCAGAAGTCAGAATAATGCCCGCCCCAAAGATGTCCACATCCTAACCCCCAGAATCTCTGGAAACTGTCAGTGTGTGACCTTCCATGGCAAAAGGAGCTGTCAATTAATTCACATTAATTGAAAAGCCGTCCCGATGGGGCGACTACCATGGATTATCCAGGTGAGTCCAATGTAATCACAAGATCCCTGTAAGAGGAAAGCAGAGTCCGGGTCCGAGAGGAGGAGCCGACAAGCAGAGGTCTAGCTTTGGAGAATGGAAGGGGGCCATGAGCCCGGGAGCGTGAGCAGCCTCTGAAGCTGGAAAAGGCAAGGAAACAGATCGTCACCAAAGCCTGCAGAACGAATGCAGCCCTGCAGACACCTCAGTTTTGGAAATTCTCATCTTCAGAACTGTGAGAGAGGAGACTTGTGTCATTCCAAGCCAGTGCATTGTGGCCAGTGGCGACAGCAACAACTGGAGTACTAAGCCAGTGGGTAAGGTTGGGCTGCTATTGCATCTCGGCCCTCTGAGGCATGGGGGCTCCCCTCACAGAAACATGCGCAAGGTTCCTGCATTTATTCATTCATCCAACACAAAGAGTCATTGAGTAGCTCCTATGTGCCGGGCTCTCTTTCCCGTCTTGGAGGTGAAGACGAGAATGATCCACATGTGAAAATGCCTAATGGAGAGACACATGGTAATAAGGTGAACAATTAAATGCCTCACATCATTGCTGATAGTGATGAGGGCTATGAAGATGATAAAGAGTAGGCCAGTGATGGCTTCTGAGGAGGTGCCATTTGAACTGAGATGGGCCTGTGAAGCCCTGGGGGATACCCTGTGGTAGGAACTGGCTTGGGAGGTCTGAGGAATAGCAAGGTGGTCAGTTAGGCTAACATTAACAGAACCCAGAGAGGCTGCTAGAGAATGAAGTCAAAGAGGGAGCTAGGGACAGATCACGTAAGGTCTTACAGGCCACAGTAAGGAGTAGGATTTTAGTGTAAGTGAATGGGAAGTCACTGGAGGATTTTCGACTGAATTGAATGATCCTTTATATAATGTTCTAAAAAGCTCTATGGTTGTCATAATATGACCCTCAATTGCATTCGGGGTCCTTCCTTGAGGGTAGAAAAAATGAGGCAGAGTTAGACCAGGAACTGACCCTAACCCTACCTATACCCACAACAGAGTGTGATCTGCAGGTCAACATCTCTGTTCAGGCATGCAACAGAAAGACACAGGCTCTGGATGAGTGTTCCTCAAGCCCTTGGCATCAGAATCCAGTTAGGGGTGCTTATTATATATGCAGAGTCCTAGGCCCTGCCCCACACCAATGGAATGAGCATCTCCGTGAGTTGGGCCCTGAATCTTCCTGCTCGAGAAGCAGCTCAGGAGATTCTATGCCAAGAAGGGTTTGAGCCCCCGTGCCCACCCTAGGGAAGGCACTGCAGGCAGCATTAGAATCCCGGAGAGGCCAAGAAACAAGGGCCAAACCCACGTAGGGATGCTCAGGCTTCTGTCCTGCAAGGATCTTGCAGGTTCCTCCCAACCCAATTACTTCAAGGTTACACAATGGTACTAACTGGGTTAGGTTTCCACGGGTTCTCTCCAGTTGCTATTTTAATTATGCTGTTGAAAGGATAATTTGCACATATAACAAACATTTCTCAAATTCCAGCGGGCACACGGATTCCCTAGGGCTTTGTCAAGCAAGACTGATGCAGCAGGTCGGGGTGGAGCCTGAGATTCTGAACTCCTAACCGGATCCCCGGTGACGTCACTGCAGCTGGTCCACGGACCCCTCACTTTGGATGAGCTAGGGTGTAGACATCCAAATCGACTGAATCCGCCAACAGCCCCCAAATGGGTAAGCTTCCAAAGGCAGCTGGGTAACAACGGTCCTCTCGTCCACCTCAGTGGTTTCCCACACAAGAGCTAGCTTGTGAACTTCCACTGTGATCCTAGCTGTGGCATTTGGGGTCAGTTACTTAATGAGCCCGTGTCTCAGTTTCCTTGTCCATAAAATGGGACGATACCGGGTCAGAGAGCTGTCACAAGGATTCAACGAGCAAATATAAGAGAAGCAGTGCCTGTCATAAGTCTTGTTAATCTCTCTCTTCCTCTTTAGACATGGCTTCATCAGGCCAGCTTGCGCATCTGATATTTTTCTGCCATACCCTCTGTGCCACGCCTAGATTCTGGCACGTTGGAAGTGTTTGGTATGTCCGAGGAATGAACGAATGAATATAAACACACTAAACCTATTCACCTTCGAAGGTCATGTTCAGAGGAAAGACTAGGGGAAAAAGGGATTCACACCTGTTGAACACCCCACAGGGCATGATGCCAGTTTCTTTCAGATATTATTCTAGTTCATTCTCCCAAGAGCCCTGGGATAGAGGAATGGAAGCTCAGCAGGTTAAGGCTTAAAGAAGTAAAGACACTGGCCCGAGATCCTGTGGCTGTTAAGTGACAGAGGCAAGGTTCAAAGCCATTTCTACCCGGGGTAGCTTTTCCTCACCAGCCTTGTGACACCAACCTTCCCTGACCCTCAATATTTCCCACTGAGAGAATTAGTCACCATCGGCTTTGATCGGCGGGGCGGCCAATGCGGTCCTAGCTCATGGCATTTGTCCGGGCCTTATCTTTATTAACTGTGAATTTATCTCCCTGCAGAGATAGGGCTGTGGGGGAAGGGCCCCTCTGTCCACACCTGGGCCAGTCTTACCTGCTCCAAACAGGTCAGCAGGCAACTGGGAGCCTTTAATTGCCTTTTTCCTCACTCAGCTCCCTCCCTCAAGTTCAAACCCGCACTGTAAACACGGCCTCCAGGACCAAAGGTAAGGGAGGTGCGGCAGGAGCATATTAACCTGTGATGCTTCGATAAGACCCAGCACATTTCACAGCACCATAAATTAATTCTCGGCCTCCATAGCCTGTGAAGGCACAGAAGGTAAAGAACAAGCTAGGAAGTGAAGACAGGTCTCAGACGCATAGGTAGCACAGAGTGATGCTCTCAGAATGGCAGGAGGCCCCCCAAGAGTGTCCGCTCCTAGCAAGGAAGGGTGTAATCCAGACCATCCTGTCTGGTCTGTGCCATTCCATGGCGGGCTTCACAGAGAAGGAAAAAGAAAACAGTCGGAGAAGGGGCAGGAGGGTGCTTGTCGGACCTGTCCTGCCCAGCATCACACAGCTCACCTCACAGCCAGGGAGGGGGCCCTGGTATTTTCGACAAGGTGGGGATCTCCCAGATCAGGCTAGAATCCACCTTGTCCGGGTAGGCCTAGAATTTGTGTATGGAGTAGAGTGACCTAAAAGCAATGACGGCTCACCTTGGCCTTGTCAATCAAAGGTTGTCATCCTGACCTCAGGGGCCATGTCAGAGTCATTTCCCATAAGTCCTGTGGTTCTAAAGAGTCCTCCCTTATGACACTTGGAAAAGGAGTCCAAAAGGCGTCCAGCCTACCATGACTCCTCTGACCAGAGTCATTTCCCCGGTGTTTATTTGCAAGACTGTCCATGGCTAGTGTGCTCACCTGTTGGCTTCCTTTCAACACAATCTCCTGAATGCCCACCGAAGGCCAAATATTACTCTAAGGCCCTGGAGATCCCACATACTCATGACTTCCTGAAACTCCTGATTCAGTGGAGGATAAGGACAAGTCGACAGGAAGCCAAAATATACTCTAGCTACACAGCAACTATCTCTCTGATCCTTCACCCATTTGGGGTCAGCAAATACTTGGAGAATGAAAAATCATTTCATCGTTGGCTAAAACCAATTCACAAGGGAAAGCTGCTCTTCTGATTTGTATGGCACATTCCAAAGCCAATCGTCAAATATGTCGAGACTTTCTGCTTTGGAGGATAATCTGCCCATCAGTTCTCCACACAAATAGATGGTATGAGATTGCCCATACCTCAAATGTTTTACAAATATCATCTGAGTTGTTGAAAAGGAAGTGAAAACCTACTTAGGCAGAGAAAGCGGGTAAGTCAAGTGTTTCTAATTGACCAGCTTTGAGAAATGGGCTCGAGAGAGAGATATGGTTAAATTCAAAGACTCGTCTTGACCTGAAAAATATATTTACTTCCCTAAGATTTATCAAAAAGATGAAAGGAAGCAAGAAAGCAAGAAGGAAGGAAGGAAGGAAGGAAGGAATGAAAAGATGAAAGAAAGCAAAAAGGACAGAAGGAAGGAATGAGGAAGGAAGGAAGGAAGGAAGGAAGGAAGGAAGGGAGGGAGGGAAGGAGGGAAGAAGGGAGGGAGGAGA